>NW_022990076.1:0-70455 GCF_902827175.1 Gymnodraco acuticeps | reverse complement strand
AGCTCTGAAACATGAGCCAACATATATTAGAGACTGTATATGTTCTACAGTCTCAATATCTTTCCACATGAATTGTTATCCAAATGAAATCTTACATGTAATAAGTGGTTGGATGGATAAATATCAAATATTAGGGGCTAAAGGAATACATTCAACAACATCACTTAAAATACATTCAAAGTTAGGGAAAAGAAGGAGGATGAACTCAAGATTATAGGCTTAACAAAGTTAAACACAAACTGAATAAACCATAAGTAAGTATATGACAGTGTGAGATGGTTCCACAATGAAAATGATCTATTTCACAGACTCAAATTAAGAACCATATATCTTCAGAATATACACTGCCATACTTCAGAAGGACCGAATCACTCTTGAGTATGAATTAAGACTCAGGTGTCGACACTGTCTGTAAAATAAAAAGTCAAAAGAACATTTCAAAAAGAACATCTCATGTAAGTAAGGAAATCAAATGATCAAAGGCTAATGATTGTAATATCTTTCAGACAAACACGTTTATTTCCAGGTAGGTAAACACATAGGAGGAATTTGACTTGGTGTCGTGGTGCAGGTGCATATATAAAAGTAAAACAAAGATTAAAAAACACAGGTAGAGAACTAGAAAAATAATACAGAAATATAGTAAATTATGACAGTATTTATGAATGGAATAAGAAGGAATCAAATATGGAATAAAAATTGGCAGTAGCTTAATAATTAAAAAAATAAAAATAAACAAATATTGTTGTACATTGTGTGCATTAATGTAATGCATAGAGTCTGCATTGTGGTATAATTATCACTGGTAATGAAGGTAGATGAGTAGTAGCACATTACATGTCCCTTGTTTGGCTTTAGGAAGGATATGATAAGTTAAATATATGTTGAATAGTAGAACCGCCCATGCTGTCACTGGATCTGTCACAGGACCAGTGTTGTTGTGAAGACGGAAGTGAGAGGAGGACTTCCCTCTGGACAATTCTTCATTTGGAAACAGTTAATGTAATACACCACCACCTGCTCAGTCATGACTACTGCGTACAAAAACAGGTTGGACACATCTAAAGGTGTGTTTTAGCATGATGTGCATGACATTCACAAACTGCTGCTACATTATTGTTGCCACTAGACTAGCATCCTAACTGACAATAACTTCACTGTTTAGCTAGCAGCAGCTCAGCTAATCAAACAAAAGACAAGTTTAGAGCAATACATGCAAAGATAATACATGTGTGAATCCTCATGTGATCTAAATGTAATGTCAATATACAAAGATAACGGTAACAAACACTGCAACTTCATCGTGTCATGTAGCTAGGTAGGCTAGCTCCCTGTTAGCACATCAGCTGACACACCGTACTTCATTAAGGCTAACTGTTAGCTAGCACATCCAGTTAGCTCCATTATCTGACTAGGTGGGAAACAGACAGAAGTGTAGAAGTACTCATATCTTGTACTCAGTACTCAGACTTTGTACTTGAGTATAAAAGTAGACGTACTTAGATCTTGTACTTGAGTAAAAGTAGAAGTACTCAGATATGTGTACTTGAGTAAAAGTAGAAGTACTCAGATCTTGTACTTGAGTAAAAGTAGAAGTACTCAGATATTTGTACTTGAGTAAAAGTAGAAATACTCAGATCTTGTACTTGAGTAGAAGTGCTAAGATCTTGTACTTGAGTAAAAGTAGAAGTACTCAGATCTTACTTGAGTAAAAGTAGAAGTACTCAGATCTTGTACTTGAGTAAAAGTAGAAGTACTCAGGTCTTGTACTTGAGTAAAAGTAGAAGTACTCAGATCTTGTACTTGAGTAAAAGTAGAAGTACTCAGATCTTGTACTTGAGTAAAAGTAGAAGTACCAGAGTGTAGGAATACTCTGTTCCAGTAAAAGTACTGCATTCAAAATGTTCCTCAAGTGAAAGTATAAAAGTATTCTCATCTAAATATAGTGAAAGACAGTGAAAGTATTCATTGTGCAGATTGGTCCATTTCAGAATAATATATATGATATGTTTTATAATGATTGATCATGAAAGTGTTCTCAAAGCTGGTGAAGGTGCAGCTAGTTTGAATGACTTTGTATACTGCAGGGTAGCTGGTGGATTTACTCCAGGTGGAACTAAAGTCTGATTCAACACTTGATTAGATTTCACATCATTCATCTGTGAAGTAACTAAAGGTATAAATACATGTAGTGGAGAACAACTTCCACCGTTGTTTGTCTGTGTATTGCACATCTTATTTTATTTTGTAAGTGTTATTAATTCCTTCTTTAAGCCCTCCTCGGGCATTTTTGTAAATTGTTCCTGACTTCTTTTTGTTGTTAAGGTTATCATTTCAGCTGTGTTACAGCTTTTGGCATGGATTTTTGAAATCCAATGTCGTTTACTCTTAAATGTTTTGTATACTCTCGTGATGCATTGCGCACCCTCTGGACACCTTCGTGGCAAAAATGTACACGCCTCAAAAAACTGCTATTAAATCATACATCAATATTTCTTTCTACTTTTTTTTCATGAATAACTTAAACAACTTCTAACGTGCTCACTACCAGCCATTCAATCATATTCTGGATTTTAACCCTTTAAATGCCTGTTTCATTATTTGCATTATTTATTACAAAAACACACAAACCCTCAGTCGGGGGATGGGGCTCTGGTGGCTATTAGAGTCTTGGATATGTCACAGATTAACAACAAAGTTGATTTGACTGCATTATTATTTGTACGTAGTGTCAGATACCTCTGGACACCTTCATGGCCAAAAATGCCTCATTGACTTCCAATTCAAACCACATTTTTTGATCTCACTGCCATTGCAGTATAAAACCATGCATTTTGTAATGTCAGCATTTCATCTAGAAGAAAAGTAGTGATATTTGATATCTCTACTCTATTCCACCAGATTCAACCATTTTCCCACTGTAGGCCGATGCATGCAATTCTTACATTTTTGCCAGTTATATTATGGAGCCGTGTGACGACCAGGGGGCCCAGAGAGTGGTGTGTGTGTGTGTGTGTGTGTGAGTGAATGTGTTTGGTTGGTTGTAAGAGGGACGAGGTGTGTCACGTGTTAATGTATGATTGGTGCTCGAGTTGACTGCCTGAACTAGCTCGCAGGCTTCGCCCCATTATTGCCAAAGCATTCTGCACACGGCGTTATAACAGAACAAAAGAAAAATAAACACTAAACATAAATGTCAACCATGCATGGGAACTGTATATGCCAACAACGTGTGTGTGTGTGCGTGTGTGTGTGTGTGTGTGTGTGTGTCATTTCCAGCAGCAGGTCCTGCAGCATGTGACCTGGTGCTCTCTCAGGCCTGTGCACAACCAGCACACACCTTTCCTCCCTTTCCGTGTGTGTGTGTGTGTGTGAGAATCTGTAAGCATGCACGGATCATTTCAGAGTAAAAAAGGCCATCTTCTGAGGGATGTGTTTGATGTGTCTTTGAAGAGCTGCTTGATTACTCAAAAACAAAGAACAACTGTTAGTGTGTTCATGCACCTGGCTGCCAAAGAGAAACATGCAGTTTGACCGAGGGTTTATTCATTAGTGAGCAGAGGAGGAGAAAGAGCTGGAGCAAAGAGAAGGAACTCAAATGAAGAAGCATTTCAATGCAGAGGAGACTTCAGAAGTAATCTTGCAGCCTTCATCTGCCTAGCGAGCTGCAGGGACTCATCTGAAGAGGGGGGGTCTGACACTCAATGCTCTCTGGAGTCCAGCATTTCTCTGCGTTCCTCTGACCCTTCCTCTGAAAGTGGAGAGGACACTGAGCGTCCAGTCCACAGCGAGGGGACAGAGAAGAACGGAGGTCGTTCTCCCAGGAGCTGGGGAAAACAGATTGTGAGAAGAAAGCCCCCCGCAGCAGCTGGTGATGAACAAATGACTAAGCTGCCAGAGCCTCGAGTTTACAGCTAATTAGCTAAAAGACAAAAACAAATATAGTTAACTATGGTAGGCTAATGGATAAGCTAGCTCAAGGTTTAGCTAAGGAAATGTATCATGGGCATACAGGCTAATGTACTGTACTTATGATTGATATGCAAAGTAGGCGTTAACTAGGTCTAATTCAAATCCATCGCGGGTGAAAAACTCAAAACAAGCCAAAAACATATCACCTCACAACTTCCCCAGAGAGTTACCGACGGGAAGTCAGGGTTTCCCCTGAAAGGTTATGTTTAAATGCAGATTAGCTTTAAATCTATAGATGAATTCAGAACATGGTAAGTGAAACGAACACCATTTATTTTATGTGTTTTTTGGGAGTTTTCTTTCCATTCGAGTGAAAGGAAGCAAAATAACAAAATAAACAAGCACATGAAAAAAGGATCGGTTGTCCTGAAACAGTAACTTCATCATTTAGATTGTTTGGCTGCTCATTTAGATAACTATTCATTTGACTAGTTTGTTGTCTGCTCTTGTGCTCAGTGAATACTGAAGAAGACCATTGTCTCTGTGTTAACTGATTATTTGAGAGTTCTGTTGAGTATTAAACAATTACGTGAGTGTGAGGGTATTGCAATAAATTGGTCAGTAAGTCAGAGATGTGCAACTATTTTAACTTTTTGTTTTAAAACGTTTTTTTATGGGAAGTGCCCTTTTTCTCAATTGAGCTCCCGCCCCCCAAAATGTCTGTACACACACACACACACACACACACACACACACACACACACACACACACACACACAGAGAGAGGAGGAGAGTTGGTGCACAGGCCTAAAAAAGTGTTGTTCTACCACCTGAGAGAGCACCAGGTCATGCTGCAGGAACTGCTGCTGGAAATGACACACACACACACACACACACACACACACACACACACACACCCACACACACACACACCACACACACACACACACACACACACACAGAGAGAGGGAGGAGAGTTTGTGCACAGGCCTAAAAAAGTGTTGTTCTACCACCTGAGAGAGCACCAGGTCATGCTGCAGGAACTTCTGGTCTGCTGCTGGAAATCACACACACACACACACACACACCACTCTCGGGGCCCCCTGGTAGTCACACGGCTCCATAATATAACTGGCAAAAATGTAAGAACGTCATGCATCGGCCTACAGTGGGAAAATGGTTGGATCTGGTGGAATAGAGTAGAAATATCAAATATACAAAATGCATGGTTTTATACTGCAATGGCAGTGAGATCAAAACATGTGGTTTGAATGGAAGTCAATGAGGCATTTTTGGCCATGAAGGTGTCCAGAGGTATCTGACACTACGTACAAATAATAATGCAGTCAAATCAACTTTGTTGTTAATCTGTGACATATCCAAGACTCTAATAGCCACCAGAGCCCCATCCCCCGACTGACTATATGGACAATAACTGAGGTTTTGTAATAAAAATTAAACAGGCATTAAAGGGTTAACATCCAGAAAATGATTGAATGGCTGGTAGTTTTGAGCACGTTAGAAGTTGTTTAAGTTATTCATGAAAAAAAAGTAGAAAGAAATATTGATGTATGATTTAATAGCAGTTATTTGGGGCGTGTGAAGGTGTCAAGGATGGGGTTAAACCTTCCCATACCACAGTGTCTATAACTCATTCTAACTAACAGCATGTGTTCTGGCTGACCATGAACGCAGAATGCTGACCCCATTAATAAATACATTTCTGTATCGTAGTACTCAGCGTACATCAGATATTAAACTGGTTCTCACCTCCTGTCTCATTTCAGAATACAGGAATTCAAAGTAGCGTTGAGTGAAAACATCAATCTGAAGACGCTGAGCTTCAAAGTCTTAATGTTTATCTGAGTATTTCATTGTTCTGTATTTGAACATCCTTTTCTCTATTCAACCTAGGAGTCCCGTTTGAAGGAGGCATACGGGCCCTTTGTTGGAAAGTAAGTAACATGGTGTGCACCACATGGAAGAACTTCAGTTATGATTAACCTCCCATTGTTTTAGCTGCTATTCGACTCAGTAGATGTGGGTACTAGCACCGCCATGACACATTAAACACTATATCATTGAAAAGGTTGTAATGAAATTGACTGAAAGCATGTTCCTTAAACTAATTTTTCTATGAGGTTTGCTCATGACTAGTCAGAGTTGGATTTATATGCTCTTAATGTGCTTCTCCCACTGTATGAATGCCACATATTACGTTAATTAACCCCGATACACATTTACCTGACCACCGCTGCCCTCGCCACGTGTTTGTCATTCAGTTCATACTAAAGTACTAATGCAGACTTAAGGTATTACTCACTCAATGAAAGGTTTTTATAGAGTCAAATCTTAGAAGTTACACATTTGTCTGAGGGGGTTTAATACAACCCCACCATTGAATTAAGGACTGCCCCCCAAAGAGACCCTCACTATTAACCAGTGCAATGACAAGAGCTAATATCGTTACCCCGGATAACAATAAAAAAAACACTCACCGATTTCATGTGATTCACAAGGCCTGAGGCTGTTTATTATCAAAATCAAGTCAAAGTCAAAGAATGATGGTGCCCTGTCACCGTGAATGGAGCTTGCTGGGAAAACACAACTTTTACTCAGTTCAGATCAACACAATTATATTTATACAACGGTTTTTAAGCCAGTGGGAATGATGCTTTATTCGTATCCAGCGTCGCGGTTGCCTCTGTAGCCTCCTCCTCCACCTCCTGAGTATCCGCCGCCACCTCCGCCGCCGCCGGATCTGTAGCCGCCGCCGCCGCCTCCTCCGCCGGAACGACTGTCGGATCCGTAGCTTGATCTGTCACCATAGCTTCTTTCTCCTCCTCCGCCGCCACTACCATAGCTTCTCTCACCGCCGCCATATCCACCACCTCCTCTCCCGCCACCGCCGCCTCTCCCGCGTCCGAATCCTCCGCCGCCGCCTCTTGATCCACCGCCGCCACCGCCTTTCCCTGCCTCATCGACGCGGATTGACCGACCATCGAGGGAGGTTCCGTTCATGCCGTCCATTGCTTCTTTGGCATCCTCGGCATTGTCGTACTTCACGAAGCCGAAACCGCGGGAATTCCCGGTCTCTTTGTCTCTGATCACGTCCACCTTCTCGATGGTTCCATACTTGGAGAAGGCCGCAGCCAGAGATTCCTCGTTGGTGTCGAAGCTGAGACCGCCGATGAAGAGTTTGCCTTCGTCCGACATATTATTTAAGTCGTTTTGAGCTTTTCAGTAGTAGGAGACTATTGAATCTGAAGAGCAGCGGAAGGCACGGGTGCTGGTCGTAGAGACGGCGTAGAAATGACCGCATGGAACAGACGCATGGATCTTTAAGGCCGCAGTGAAAGGCAATATCCGGTGACGCTGGTACCACGTGGGTTCCGCCCAGTTTAAGCCCCGCCTCTTTCTGAGAAAAAGCGGGATTTAAATTATAATGTGACTGTTATGTAAGTTAAAGAGGTACGGGGGGGTTTCATAGGACTTAAGGTGTTATTTCTCCGTTTTTTGTATCCATTTAATGTTATTGTGAGGGCTTTAGAATGTGAACTATGAGTATTGACTGGTCCTCACTTGGTAACAGAAAGGTGGCGGTAATGCGCCATTAAGCTGGACGCAAACAGCCATACAACTCGAGAAAGAAGAAGAAGATATCCCAGTGAGTAATACACATAGAAAGAAAAGGGTAACAGACCATGTGTCAGTATACACCACAGAGTTGTTGGCATTGGTGTTGTCATTGAAATGGATAGAGGAGAAAGAAATACATAACAGTGTAATTGCATCTGACAGCTTTTTCAGCATTAATCGAGTATACGATCAGGCAGATCTTCATCTAGAATGAGACATCATATAATGAAATATTTCTAAATTTTAATATAAATCAAAGGCATAGCAACTCTTTCATCTGGGTTCCTGCTCATGTTGGTGTGGAGGGAAATGAACAGGGTGGATATTCTGGCCAAACAACACTCAGAAGTATGAACATAGACATAGAAGTTCAGCAAAGCGGAGGTTCAACATTCGATTCAGAAATATGCACAAACAACATGACAAGATCATTGGGACCTTAGTGATACAGGAAGACATCTTTATAACATTCAAAGTATGTGGGGATGAAGGAAGGTGGGGTTTCAAAGAAGGGAGGAACATGTCATTTCTATTCGTCTGGATGAGAATAGGTCATACAGGTCTCAATCATACTTTAAGTATAATACAGTCCTCAATCATACATTAAGTATAATACTAGGACGCCTCAATCATACTTTAAGTATAATACAGGTCTCAATCATACTTTAAGTATAATACAGGTCTCAATCATACTTTAAGTATAATACAGGTCTCAATCATACATTAAGTATAATACAGGTCTCAATCATACTTTAAGTATAATACAGGTCTCAATCATACTTTAAGTATAATACAGGTCTCATACTTTAAGTATAATACAGGTCTCAATCATACTTTAAGTATAATACAGGTCTCAATCATACTTTAAGTATAATACAGGTCTCAATCATACTTTAAGTATAATACAGGTCTCAATCATACTTTAAGTATAATACAGGTCTCAATCATACTTTAAGTATAATACAGGTCTCAATCATATTAAGTATAATACAGGTCTCAATCATACTTTAAGTATAATACAGGTCTCAATCATACATTAAGTATAATACAGGTCTCAATCAACATTAAGTATAATACAGGTCTCAATCATACTTTAAGTATAATACAGGTCTCAATCATACTTTAAGTATAATACAGGTCTCAATCATACTTTAAGTATAATACAGGTCTCAATCATACTTTAAGTATAATACAGGTCTCAATCATATTAAGTATAATACAGGTCTCAATCATACTTAAGTATAATACAGGTCTCAATCATATTAAGTATAATACAGGTCTCAATCATACTTTAAGTATAATACAGGTCTCAATCATACTTTAAGTATAATACAGGTCTCAATCATACTTTAAGTATAATACAGGTCTCAATCATACTTTAAGTATAATACAGGTCTCAATCATACTTAAGTATAATACAGGTCTCAATCATATTAAGTATAATACAGGTCTCAATCATACTTTAAGTATAATACAGGTCTCAATCATACTTTAAGTATAATACAGGTCTCAATCATACTTTAAGTATAATACAGGTCTCAATCATACTTTAAGTATAATACAGGTCTCAATCATTTAAGTATAATACAGGTCTCAATCATACTTTAAGTATAATACAGGTCTCAATCATACTTTAAGTATAATACAGGTCTCAATCATACTTTAAGTATAATACAGGTCTCAATCATACTTTAAGTATAATACAGGTCTCAATCATACATTAAGTATAATACAGGTCTCAATCATACTTTAAGTATAATACAGGTCTCAATCATACTTTAAGTATAATACAGGTCTCAATCATACATTAAGTATAATACAGGTCTCAATCATACTTTAAGTATAATACAGGTCTCAATCATACTTTAAGTATAATACAGGTCTCAATCATACTTTAAGTATAATACAGGTCTCAATCATACTTTAAGTATAATACAGGTCTCAATCATACTTAAGTATAATACAGGTCTCAATCATACTTTAAGTATAATACAGGTCTCAATCATACTTTAAGTATAATACAGGTCTCAATCATACTTTAAGTATAATACAGGTCTCAATCATACTTTAAGTATAATACAGGTCTCAATCATACATTAAGTACAGGTCTCAATCATACTTTAAGTATAATACAGGTCTCAATCATACATTAAGTATAATACAGGTCTCAATCATACATTAAGTATAATACAGGTCTCAATCATACTTAAGTATAATACAGGTCTCATCATACTTAAGTATAATACAGGTCTCAATCATACTTAAGTATAATACAGGTCTCAATCATACTTTAAGTATAATACAGGTCTCAATCATACTTTAAGTATAATACAGGTCTCAATCATACTTTAAGTATAATACAGGTCTCAATCATACTTAAGTATAATACAGGTCTCAATCATACTTTAAGTATAATACAGGTCTCAATCATACTTTAAGTATAATACAGGTCTCAATCATACTTTAAGTATAATACAGGTCTCAATCATACTTTAAGTATAATACAGGTCTCAATCATACTTTAAGTATAATACAGGTCTCAATCATACTTTAAGTATAATACAGGTCTCAATCATACTTTAAGTATAATACAGGTCTCAATCATACTTTAAGTAATACAGGTCTCAATCATACTTTAAGTATAATACAGGTCTCAATCATACTTTAAGTATAATACAGGTCTCAATCATACTTTAAGTATAATACAGGTCTCAATCATACTTTAAGTATAATACAGGTCTCAATCATATACATTAAGTATAATACAGGTCTCAATCATACTTTAAGTATAATACAGGTCTCAATCATACTTTAAGTATAATACAGGTCTCAATCATACATTAATTATAATACAGGTCTCAATCATACTTTAAGTATAATACAGGTCTCAATCATACATTAAGTATAATACAGGTCTCAATCATACATTAAGTATAATACAGGTCTCAATCATACTTTAAGTATAATACAGGTCTCAATCATACATTAAAGTAATACAGGTCTCAATCATACATTAAGTATAATACAGGTCTCAATCATACATTAAGTATAATACAGGTCTCAATCATACATTAAGTATAATACAGGTCTCAATCATACTTTAAGTATAATACAGGTCTCAATCATACATTAAGTATAATACAGGTCTCAATCATACTTTAAGTATAATACAGGTCTCAATCATACTTTAAGTATAATACAGGTCTCAATCATACATTAAGTATAATACAGGTCTCAATCATACTTTAAGTATAATACAGGTCTCAATCATACTTTAAGTATAATACAGGTCTCAATCATACATTAAGTATAATACAGGTCTCAATCATACTTTAAGTATAATACAGGTCTCAATCATACTTTAAGTATAATACAGGTCTCAATCATACATTAAGTATAATACAGGTCTCAATCATACTTTAAGTATAATACAGGTCTCAATCATACATTAAGTATAATACAGGTCTCAATCATACTTTAAGTATAATACAGGTCTCAATCATACATTAAGTATAATACAGGTCTCAATCATACTTTAAGTATAATACAGGTCTCAATCATACTTAAGTATAATACAGGTCTCAATCATACATTAAGTATAATACAGGTCTCAATCATAATTTAAGTAATCATACTTTAAGTATAATACAGGTCTCAATCATACATTAAGATAATACAGGTCTCAATCATACATTAAGTATAATACAGGTCTCAATCATACTTTAAGTATAATACAGGTCTCAATCATACATTAAGTATAATACAGGTCTCAATCATACTTAAGTATAATACAGGTCTCAATCATACATTAAGTATAACACAGGTCTCAATCATACATTAAGTACTACATACAGGTCTCAATCATACTTTAAGTATAATACAGGTCTCAATCATACTTTAAGTATAATACAGGTTCTCAATCATACTTTAAGTATAATACAGGTCTCAATCATACAGTAAGTATAATACAGGTCTCCAATCATACTTTAAGTATAATACAGGTCTCAATCATACATTAAGTATAATACAGGTCTCAATCATACATTAAGTATAAATACAGGTCTCAATCATACATTAACGTATAATACAGGTCTCAATCATACATTAAGTATAATACAGGTCTCAATCATACTTTAAGTATAATACAGGTACTTCAATCATACATAAGTATAATACAGGTCTCAATCATACTTTAAGTATAATACAGGTCTCAATCTAACTTTAAGTATATACAGGTCTCAATATACTTAAGTATAATACAGGTCTCCTCAATCATACTTTAAGGATAACTACAGGTCTCACTCATACTTTAAGTATAATACAGGTCTCAATCATACATTAAGTATAATACAGGTCCTTCAATCATACATTAAATTATAATACAGGTCTCACTCATACATTAAGTATAATACAGGTCTCAATCATACTTTAAGTATAATACAGGTCTCAATCATACCTTAAGTATAATACAGGTTCTCAATCATACTTAAGTATAATACAGGTCTCATCATAACTTTAAGTATAATACAGGTCTCATCATACATTAAGTATAATACAGGTCTCAATCATACATTTAAGTATAATACAGGTCTCAATCATACTTTAAGTATAATACAGGTCTCAATCATACTTTAAGTATAATACAGGTCTCAATCATACTTTAAGTATAATACAGGTCTCAATCATACTTTAAGTATAATACAGGTCTCAATCATACTTAAGTATAATACAGGTCTCAATCATACTTAAGTATAATACAGGTCTCAATCATACATTAAGTATAATACAGGTCTCAATCATACTTTAAGTATAATACAGGTCTCAATCATACATTAAGTATAATACAGGTCTCAATCATACTTTAAGTATAATACAGGTCTCAATCATACTTTAAGTATAATACAGGTCTCAATCATACATTAAGTATAATACAGGTCTCAATCATACATTAAGTATAATACAGGTCTCAATCATACATTAAGTATAATACAGGTCTCAATCATACTTTAAGTATAATACAGGTCTCAATCATACTTAAGTTAATACAGGTCTCAATCATACATTAAGTATAATACAGGTCTCAATCATACTTAAGTATAATACAGGTCTCAATCATACTTTAAGTATAATACAGGTCTCAATCATACATTAAGTATAATACAGGTCTCAATCATACTTTAAGTATAATACAGGTCTCAATCATACATTAAGTATAATACAGGTCTCAATCATACTTTAAGTATAATACAGGTCTCAATCATACATTAAGTATAATACAGGTCTCAATCATACTTTAAGTATAATACAGGTCTCAATCATACTTTAAGTATAATACAGGTCTCAATCATACTTTAAGTATAATACAGGTCTCAATCATACTTAAGTATAATACAGGTCTCAATCATACTTTAAGTATAATACAGGTCTCAATCATACTTTAAGTATAATACAGGTCTCAATCATACATTAAGTATAATACAGGTCTCAATCATACTTAAGTATAATACAGGTCTCAATCATACTTAAGTATAATACAGGTCTCAATCATACTTAAGTATAATACAGGTCTCAATCATACTTTAAGTATAATACAGGTCTCAATCATACATTAAGTATAATACAGGTCTCAATCATACTTTAAGTATAATACAGGTCTCAATCATACTTTAAGTATAATACAGGTCTCAATCATACTTTAAGTATAATACAGGTCTCAATCATACTTTAAGTATAATACAGGTCTCAATCATACTTTAAGTATAATACAGGTCTCAATCATATTAAGTATAATACAGGTCTCAATCATACTTTAAGTAATACAGGTCTCAATCATACTTTAAGTATAATACAGGTCTCAATCATACTTAAGTATAATACAGGTCTCAATCATACTTAAGTATAATACAGGTCTCAATCATACATTAAGTATAATACAGGTCTCAATCATACTTAAGTATAATACAGGTCTCAATCATACTTTAAGTATAATACAGGTCTCAATCATACTTTAAGTATAATACAGGTCTCAATCATACTTTAAGTATAATACAGGTCTCAATCATACTTTAAGTATAATACAGGTCTCAATCATACATTAAGTATAATACAGGTCTCAATCATACATTAAGTATAATACAGGTCTCAATCATACATTAAGTATAATACAGGTCTCAATCATACTTTAAGTATAATACAGGTCTCAATCATACTTTAAGTATAATACAGGTCTCAATCATACTTTAAGTATAATACAGGTCTCAATCATACTTTAAGTATAATACAGGTCTCAATCATACATTAAGTATAATACAGGTCTCAATCATACTTTAAGTATAATACAGGTCTCAATCATACTTAAGTATAATACAGGTCTCAATCATACTTTAAGTATAATACAGGTCTCAATCATACTTAAGTATAATACAGGTCTCAATCATACTTTAAGTATAATACAGGTCTCAATCATACTTTAAGTATAATACAGGTCTCAATCATACTTTAAGTATAATACAGGTCTCAATCATACATTAAGTATAATACAGGTCTCAATCATACATTAAGTATAATACAGGTCTCAATCATACTTTAAGTATAATACAGGTCTCAATCATACTTTAAGTATAATACAGGTCTCAATCATACTTTAAGTATAATACAGGTCTCAATCATACTTTAAGTATAATACAGGTCTCAATCATACTTTAAGTATAATACAGGTCTCAATCATACTTTAAGTATAATACAGGTCTCAATCATACTTTAAGTATAATACAGGTCTCAATCATACATTAAGTATAATACAGGTCTCAATCATACTTTAAGTATAATACAGGTCTCAATCATACTTTAAGTATAATACAGGTCTCAATCATACTTTAAGTATAATACAGGTCTCAATCATACTTTAAGTATAATACAGGTCTCAATCATACTTAAGTATAATACAGGTCTCAATCATACTTAAGTATAATACAGGTCTCAATCATACTTTAAGTATAATACAGGTCTCAATCATACTTTAAGTATAATACAGGTCTCAATCATACATTAAGTATAATACAGGTCTCAATCATACTTTAAGTATAATACAGGTCTCAATCATACTTAAGTATAATACAGGTCTCAATCATACTTTAAGTATAATACAGGTCTCAATACATTAAGTATAATACAGGTCTCAATCATACTTTAAGTATAATACAGGTCTCAATCATACTTTAAGTATAATACAGGTCTCAATCATACTTTAAGTATAATACAGGTCTCAATCATACTTTAAGTATAATACAGGTCTCAATCATACATTAAGTATAATACAGGTCTCAATCATACATTAAGTATAATACAGGTCTCAATCATACTTTAAGTATAATACAGGTCTCAATCATACTTTAAGTATAATACAGGTCTCAATCATACATTAAGTATAATACAGGTCTCAATCATACTTTAAGTATAATACAGGTCTCAATCATACTTTAAGTATAATACAGGTCTCAATCATACATTAAGTATAATACAGGTCTCAATCATACTTAAGTATAATACAGGTCTCAATCATACTTAAGTATAACACAGGTCTCAATCATACTTTAAGTATAATACAGGTCTCAATCATATTAAGTATAATACAGGTCTCAATCATACTTTAAGTATAATACAGGTCTCAAATCATACTTAAGTATAATACAGCGTCTCAATCATACTTAGTATAATACAGGTCTCAATCATACATTAAGTATAATACAGTCTCAATCATACATTTAAGGTAAATACAGGTCTCAATCATACATTAAGTATAATACAGGTCTCATCATACATTAAGTAGAATACAGGTCTCAATCATACTTAAGTATAATACAGGTCTCTAATCATACTTTAAGTATAATACAGGTCTCTCAATTCATACTTTTAAGTACTTAATAATACAGGTCTCAATCATACATTAAGTATAATACAGGTCTCAATCATACTTAAGTATAAATACAGGTCTCAATCATACTTTAAAGTATAATACAGGTCTCAATCATACTTTAAGTATAAAGGTCTTAAATCATACATTAAGTAATACAGGTCTCAATCATACATTAAGTATAATACAGGTCTCAATCATACTTAAGTATAATACAGGTCTCAATCATACTTTAAGTATAATACAGGTCTCAATCCTACATTAAGTATAATACAGGTCTCAATCATACTTTAAGTATAATACAGGTCTCCATCATACTTAAGTATAATACAGGTCTCAATCATACATTAAGTATAATACAGGTCTCAACTTTAAGTATAATACAGGTCTCAATCATACTTTAAGTATAATACAGGTCTCAATCATACTTAAGTATAATAACCGGTCTCAATCATTACATTAAGTATAATACAGGTCTCAATCATACTTTAAGTATAATACAGGTCTCAATTCATACATTAAGTATAATACAGGTCTCAATCATACTTTAAGTATAATACAGGTCTCAATCATACTTTAAGTATAATACAGGTCTCAATCATACATTAAGTATAATACAGGTCTCAATCATACTTTAAGTATAATACAGGTCTCAATCATACTTAAAGTATAATACAGGTCTCAATCATACATTAAGTATAATACAGGTCTCAATCATACTTTAAGTATAATACAGGTCTCAATCATACTTTAAGTATAATACAGGTCTCAATCATACATTAAGTATAATACAGGTCTCAATCATCACTTAAGTATAATACAGGTCTCAATCATACATTAAGTATATACAGGTCTCAATCATACTTTAAGATAATACAGGTCTCAATCATACATTAAGTATAATACAGGTCTCAATCATACTTTAAGTATAATACAGGTCTCAATCATACTTAAGTATAATACAGGTCTCAATCATACATTAAGTATAATACAGGTCTCAATCATACTTTAAGTATAATACAGGTCTCAATCATACTTTAAGTATAATACAGGTCTCAATCATACTTAAGTATAATACAGGTCTCAATCATACATTAAGTATAATACAGGTCTCAATCATACTTTAAGTATAATACAGGTCTCAATCATACTTTAAGTATAATACAGGTCTCAATCATACATTAAGTATAATACAGGTCTCAATCATACTTTAAGTATAATACAGGTCTCAATCATACTTTAAGTATAATACAGGTCTCAATCATACTTAAGTATAATACAGGTCTCAATCATACTTTAAGTATAATACAGGTCTCAATCATACTTAAGTATAATACAGGTCTCAATCATACTTAAGTATAATACAGGTCTCAATCATACTTTAAGTAATACAGGTCTCAATCATACTTTAAGTATAATTACAGGTTCCCAATCATACATTAAGTATAATACAGGTCTCAATCATACATTAAGTATAATACAGGTCTCAATCATACTTTAAGTATAATACAGGTCTCAATCATACTTTAAGTATAATACAGGTCTCAATCATACTTTAAGTATAATACAGGTCTCAATCATACTTTAAGTATAATACAGGTCTCAATCATACTTAAAGTATGATTGAGACCTGTATTACAGGTCTCAATCATACTTTAAGTATAATACAGGTCTCAATCATACTTTAAGTATAATACAGGTCTCAATCATACTTTAAGTATAATACAGGTCTCAATCATACATTAAGTATAATACAGGTCTCAATCATACATTAAGTATAATACAGGTCTCAATCATACTTTAAGTATAATACAGGTCTCAATCATACATTAAGTATAATACAGGTCTCAATCATACATTAAGTATAATACAGGTCTCAATCATACTTTAAGTATAATACAGGTCTCAATCATTACATTACTTTAAGTATAATACAGGTCTCAATCATACATTAAGTATAATACAGGTCTCAATCATACTTTAAGTATAATACAGGTCTCAATCATACATCAAGTATAATACAGGTCTCAATCATACTTTAAGTATAATACAGGTCTCAATCATACTTTAAGTATAATAGGAAAGCATCCAACCGGAAAGTGTACACACTGCAGCCAGAAACTGTTGAGCATGCTTTACTGCTTTGCAGGAAATATAGTACTCAGAGAAATGTGATTTTCCAGACACTGAAGAAAGCAAAATGCCATGACTTGTCGCTATCAGGGCTGTTAGGGAAAACATCAGGCAATATATATTGTGAGATCATTACGTTTCTAAGAGAAATTGATACATTTAAAATAATCTAGAGTTTTGGTTCTTGTTTTCTGCATAGTCTCTTGTCCACACTCCAGTCCAGTTGGTGGCGGTAATGCGCCTACAGGTTGGTTTGCCAACCGCCAATAAACACTGAAGAAGAAGAAGAAGAAGAAGAAGAAGAAGAAGAAGAAGAAGAAGAAGAAAGAAAAAGAAGAGAAAGAAGAAGAAAGAAGAAGAGAAGAAGAAGAAGAAGAAGAAGAAGAAGAAGAAGAAGAAGAAGAAGAAGAAGAAGAAGAAGAAGAAGAAGAAAGAAGAAGAAGAAGAAGAAGAAGAAGAAGAAGAAGAAGAAGAAGAAGCAGCCCTGTGAGAAGTGAACGTGAACACGTGTTTATTGCAGACTGTTTCCAACAATACTCACAAAATGAGTCATATTTCACATGACAGACATCTTCCATACACTGTGGCATTAAATTAACATGGCATTTTGTAGACGGATAAATCAGGGGGTCTTTGTTCTGTGTACGTTTTGTCAGTTTGATTATATTATTATATATTTTATATTTTTTGGATAAAATATTGTTGTGCACAACAAAGTGTTCAAGCTCAGGTTTCTAAGTGATATCATTTTAACTTGTGCCTTCTGGGGGCAGGGGCTTGATACACTGAACAAAAATATAAACGCAACACTTTTGTTTTTGCTCCCATTTCTCACGAGATGAACTCAAAGATCTAAAACATTTTCTATAAACACAAAATAACCATTTCTCTCAAATATTGTTCACAAATCTGAAAGAATCTGTAGGGTTAGGGTAATGTTGTGAATCGAGTGGCCCATGGTGGTGCTGGGGTTATGGTATGGACGACGAACACAGGCCACTCGATTCACAACATTACCCTACCCCTACCCCTCACACCAGATACTGACTGGTTTTCGGACCCCCCCAGACCCCCCCCAATAAAGCAAAACTGCACGTTTTCAGAGTGGCCTTTTATTGTGGCCAGCCTAAGGCACAGCTGTGCAATAATCATGCTGTCTAATCAGCATCTTGATATGCCACACCTGTGAGGTGGGATGGATTATCTCGGCAAAGGAGAAGTGCTCACTATCACAGATTCTTTCAGATTTCTGAACAATATTTGAGAGAAATGGTTATTTTGTGTTTATAGAAAATGTTTTAGATCTTTGAGTTCATCTCATGAACAATGGGAGCAAAAACAAAAGTGTTGCGTTTATATTTTTGTTCAGTGTAATTGAGTGTGGTATTTCAGTGGCAGTGTTTTGCAAACAACACACTAACTATCTAATAGGCTATAGAGTAGTTATTTGCAAAAAGCGTATTTTGGAATATCAAACTATGATTGAGCATATCTGTTCAATAGATGAAAGGCAACTTGAGTTTAATAATTGTGCCAAAAGTACCAGTTTGTGTCTTGGTAATTGCACAAAGCTTTAATAGGCCACACACACACAGCAGCAAAACCTATTTTATCCACCCAAAACTGAAGGCCCACCTGAAAAAAAAATCGCTATTTTTAGCATTAAATAACGTACACTTAAACCGATGTAGCTTTTTTGGGTGGATAAAATAAATGTTGCTTTTTCCCACGTCCTCAGCAGCACATGGCTCTGCTGTGCCGGGGCTCCTGTATGTTTCTCCACTGGTCTACTGTAGGTAGTACGCTGATTATGGATATACACCACACACTACCCCACTTCAAAAGACCACAACTATCCCCTTAAGGGCAGCTGTTGATGTTCACAACAACGCATGCAGGTTGTAGTCTATAGCCAGACCGTAGTGGAGCATGGTGGTGGAGCATGAGAGCAGAGTCCACTAGTGGCACCTCACAGGGATACCTATGGTGCAGAAGCAGCAGTGAAGTCCTTGTAGATCCTGGCACTTTGAGGGCAGACAGATCCAGCAGCTCTCAGAGACATCAACACATCAACTATTCTGTGTGCATAGCTTACTTTCACATAACTACTAATCTCTCACTTTACTCTCTGACATTGTTCTCTGCTTTGGATCGCGGACATCCAGCCATGTTCTCTACCGGGCTGGTTTCACACACTGTGGAAGCAACATATAGAAATGATGAGACATGATGAGTGTGTAGTTTTAGTATTTGTATTACAATGACATTATTCTCAGACTTGCCATAGTTCTTGGTTTGTACCACTGCTGCTCTGTAGAGCTGAGTACTGGGACCCACTGGGAGTCATGTGACTGGAGCAGGAGAGTAACACACGTCACACCGGCTGCAGCCATGATGCTCCAGCTCAACGGGGGTCGAGTCTTTCAGCCCCACCTGTGAGAAGAGAAACTAAATAAATACGTATTCAGTTTGCTTTGTATTATTTCTTTAGGGTAACATTTTGGTTTAATAACATTGTGCTATTTTAAGGAGTAAATAAGAAGTCTTTGTTCCTAAATGTTTTCTATACTTACAACTACTTATACAGATATGAATGATTTACTTTTATACTATGAACGAAGAAAAATAACTCTTTAACAACAGAACAGGAACAGAACACAACTGTGACCTCTGTGCAGCACACACAGACCAGTCAGTCCATTTCTGGGGAGTAGCTACCTTGTGCTAGTTATATTAAAGTGTATGTTTCACTATTGGCTGTGTCCATCCAGAATGCAGCGGCTCGTCTGGTCTTCAACCTTCCTAAATGTTCCCACACTACTCCGCTCCTCCGCTCCCTTCACTGGCTTCTGGTAACTGCTAGAATCCACTTCAAGACACTGGTACTTGCTTACCGTGCTGCGAATGGATCTGGCCCTTCGTACATCCAGGACATGGTTAAACCGTACACCCCAGCGCGTGCACTACGCTCTGCATCAGCCAAACGACTCGCTGCGCCCTCGCTGCGAGGGGGACCCAAGTTCCCAACGGCGAAAACACGTGGGTTTGCTATCCTGGCTCCAAGATGGTGGAATGAGCTCCCCATTGACATCAGGACAGCAGATAGCTTACACACCTTCCGGCGCAAACTGAAAACTCATCTCTTTCGACTCCACTTCGAGCGATAGAACTATTAACGAAGCACTTTTATACTAATAAAGGACTGGCTTATCTAAAGCCAGTTGAGTAGCACTTGAAATGTTTTGGCTCTATGAAACCTGATGTACTTATATGATTCTGTTTTCTTCAAGTTGTATTTTGTTGGACGAACGCACTTATTGTAAGTCGCTTTGGATAAAAGCGTCAGCTAAATGCAATGCAATGTAATGTAATGTCTGAAATGAGCCGAATCCCCAGGAACATGTTGAACCAGACGGTAACGAAGACAGCAACACTTCATCCTGACCTTACTGTGGGGCCTGTCCTCATGGACCTGTAGCATAACACCTCCCTGACACTAAAACACAAAGTATGTTCATTAAGAATGCACATGCTGTCCCTCCTCTGTCTTTCAATGTAGTCAAACTTGTTGAAGAAAAACAATAAGTTTAACGTTACATAAATAAAAGCTTAATTACTCACCCTCCTAATTGTAGACGTAACTTCATAAGAACAACTTGAAACATGTCTCCCGCTTGCTGCTGGGTGCAGGTGAGAGTAGGTCTACACTTCTGTTCACATCGCTGACATTTGTCAGAGGTCAATCTTGCAGGTATCGTAACAAACATGACGTTGTCACACAGCGACAAGCTGGACACTGGATTGACCAAATAACTACACACTCTTATTTACATTTGACACGTTATTCAAAACCGACAGCCTGTGTGTTGTTTGCTAAACACTGCCACTGAAATACCACACTCAATTATCAAGCCCCTGCACCCAGAATGCACAAGTTAAAATGATATCACTTAGAAACCTGAGCTTGAACACTTTGTTGTGCACAACAATGGAGGCCACTTTTTGAGAGAGAGTTAGAGGTAAATGCAATATACTGTATGTTGTCTTCAGTACCATACAGTAACTATGTTCAAGTCATCTTCACTCTCAGTGAAGTCATTGTGTCTGATACTGTTATGAGTATTGAGAATAAACCTATGTGTGTGTTTCCACATTGCATGTGTTCAGTCCATATTTACAGCGTGCTACAAATGAAAATGCCTAAAACTTTGACTTGAATGTCTTGTTTATTAATCAACTAATGGACAGTGTTTCAATTCAGTTCAAGCCTTACACACATTCCTCTTCAGAGCGTCTAGTGATTATGGCCTGCATGTCTTTCTGTTCTAACTCAGCTGTCAGCTTCTTAGCAGTTTAGACGAACATCACATTCATAATGTAGAGACTAGTTGGACAAAATAATGCTTAACAACTGTTCCATTACTGTGTGAACTGTGTTAGGGGTCGACTGTGTGAGATATCGTTCTCCCGCTTGCTGCTGGGTGCAGGTGAAAGCAGGGCGACAGTTCTGTTCACATCGCTGACATTTGTCACAGGTAAATCTTGCAGGTATGCAACAAACATGACGTTGTTGATGTCACCAGTCTATGGTTGCAGTCCAATAGTCCATTTAGCTTAGGAACCTTCCTAACGGAGTGAAATGACCCGGAAGTATCTCAGTGGCAGCCATGATAAGTGCCGTTCCAATTCTCTAGAATCTAGAGTCTAGATGATACCTCACACCTCCAACTCCATAGTCAAATTTGCAGACGACACCACAGTAGTCGGTCTTATTACAGACAATAATGAGACAGCCTACAGGCTCGAGGTGGAACATCTGACAGACTGGTGTAAGGAGCACAACCTTGTCCTTAACATCTCCAAAACTAAGGAGCTCATTGTTGATTTCAGGAGGACAAAAAAGGAAGTCCTTCTCCCCCTCCACATCCATGGAGAAGCAGTGGAGAGCGTGGAAGACCTACGGTTCCTTGGAGTCAACATCTCCAATCATTTAACACCTCAAACCTGGTGAAAAAGGCACAGCGAGCAGAGACCGTTTTTCCTGAGGAAACTGAGACCGGCCAGGCTTCCACAAAAACTGCTGGTAAACTTCTATCGGTCGACCATTGAAAGCACCCTGACCAGCTGCATAACTGTGTGGGACACCAGCTGCACAGCCGCAGAGCGGAAGGACCTGCAACGGGCGGTGAAGGCTGCTCAGCGCATCGGACTGAGCTGCCCAACCTTCACAACATCTACAGCAGTGACATCAGAGACATCACACACCGGCCACTCACTGTTCGAACCGCTGCCGTCCGGCAGACGGTGCAGGTCAATAAAGTCACGCACCAACAGACTGAAGAACAGCTTCTTTCCCAGCGCTGTGGCCTCCATCACTTCCATCCCTGTCCAACCACAAAACTCACTATAACTTTGAACATGCACACATACAAACACATCAAAGACTGCAGCCAAAAATACTATATGTTATTTATTTATATATTTATTAAGTATCAAACAGATATTTTTAGTATTTATATTTAAACATTGTAGCTTTTCTTTGTTAAATAATATTTTAAATGTATTTTTCACATTCTGGTAAAGTGCTTTTAAGTGATGACCCTGATTATTGCTACTATATCTGCTTTATCACTATATGGATGTGTTCTTATTTATGTACTGCAGTGAGAGATGCCAACTGCATTTCGTTACACTGATGTGTGATGACAATAAAGATATTCTATTCTATGATCTTCCCTGACCTAATGTTTAATTATGTGTCCTACCCCTAAACAGTACCTTTCCGGTAGCTCTTCTTCTGTTCCCAGAACACCAGCCCCTCTCCCTCTCCCTCTCTGCCTCTAAAACTTCATCCTTTAGTTTTTCTCTTTCAGCTTTATCGATGACACAATGTAACAAGATATGTTCCACATGTTCTTTAGTCCTACACTGTCACTTTTCCCCATGACATACAGCGTATCATTCAATGCTGTGTGATCCAGTCTGAGTAGCTATCATGATGTCCTCCCTTCTGCTTCTTTCTTTATACATATTTATTGTAATTGTCTTTTGCACTTGATGATACTCTTTGCCTTTCTGGTCTTCCTCCCACCTTTTCTGCCAGACCTCCATCCTTTTCTTCTTAATGACTGCTTTTCCTTCTCCAAGTTGAACTGGTAATGTTATTTCCTTTTGTAGTGCACTTTTTGCTCATTTATCAGCACACTCGTTCCCTTTCACCCCATTCAACTCTCTGGTTGGTCTGGTGTCTTGCCTCTGGTGCATTCACTGAACACGGGAAATTACACATCTGCCGTCCTCTATAGTGTCATGATGAGGTTCAGGTAAAGCACGGTTAATGTATTATACGGTATTATATTATTGAGGGAGAATTGTCCGGGGCTGTTAAGGACTAAGGTTTATAATGAATACATTTGTATTGATTTTAAGATCTTTTTATACAATAATACGTATAGGGATAATTTGTATTCATGTGGACCGGAGGGAGAGGGGGACGAGCAGAAGCTTCACTTTCCTTTTTTATTTCAGTTCCAGCTTTGGTCCTGAAGAATCTGTTTCTCTGTTGTCCACGTTCATAAAGCATAAAGCATCAAAGCACGGAGTCTCTGGATGAGTTCACAGGAGCCCCTCGTTCTTATTGAACATCCATGTTGTAGTCCGCTGTATAGAAAACTGTAGTTTCCCCACAGCAGACGCACATTCATGACGTGCCCTGGCGCATCATAAAGACGTCGGATAGTGAAAGTGCAGTCGGATTCTCTAAGCACCGCAGTCTATTCTCCTAAATCCTTTTGAATTCTCCTATCCACTATCCCTTAACCCCGTGACGTTTCACTCAGAGGTCAAAGGATAGACGTTAGGAGCTGATTTTTTGACTATTCGACTGCAACCTATGGTTAACACACAAGCTGGACACTGGATTTACCGACACAGTACAAACCGGAAGTCAGCGAAATAAAGTGATGCAGAGCTTGCATACTTGTTTTATATATACAGTCTATGGTTGATCTCTATAAACACATGTCGGCATATGAATGCAGAAATAAACGTATCCTCGTCAGACTTCTGGGTTCCAGGATTGAGCTTTTACAGCATTGCCATTATATCCCCGTTTTATTTTGAAAGATGTTCTTTAACTTCCGCCACAACTGACTGCTTTTTTTCATTCTTCAATGCATAACGGAAAATTGAATGAAGTTGTTATCAAAAACCAAAATCGGACCGTTTTGTTTAAATTAGGTCTTCTCGTTATCCGGTTTTTGATTTAGACAACATAACGGGAAAACGGCTATGGTTTCCCATTTTTTCGTTCGTGATTTAAACCGAAAAAAGGCTGGCATTTGGTTCAAACGAAAAATCTAACAAAATATACACGGAGCCTTTTTTAATTAGGTTTTTATCGTTATCCCTTTTAAGATTCAGACAACATAAACGGGAAAATGGCTTTGGTTTCCCATTTTGAATCAAAAACGAAAACTCAAACTGACAAAAAGTACATGGACCGTCTTTGTTCGAGACAAATGTGTCTTATCGACAAACTCTCGCGAGACTTGACAACAAAGCCATTACGTTCGTCCAAATGTGTCGACATTTTAAATCTAACGTTGCCCAACGTTTACAAAAACGACCTTGCTTACTGCCTTTTGTACTCGTTTGTTATCTTCCCTGATATATTTTTATTATTTAAAATATAAATACATTAGACTGAGCTCACAGGAGACTATCTTTGGTACTATCATGGTCTATTGAATTACAGTGTCACGGCGCCATCTAGTGTTGAAATGAGGAACTGCATAGTAACACTTATGTAAACAATTTAAATATAAATGAACATAACATCGTGTTTTATCCTATGGTTTTATCACATTAACTCAAACTGTACAATTACGGGTACACATTTAAAAAGAGTAGAAAACACAGATTAGTGTATTATTTGATTTTGTGTTAACCCCATCACAAATATAAAAAATTGTTTACCCTCCCAATTCACAGAAAATACAAGGATACTCCAATCTCTTCTAAATTATGCGTTTCATTGTATATAATTTGGGATTTTGAAAAAAATATTTGCACAATAAGAGTGGTGCAGTGACGCGCCCTAAAACTCCGAAGTGAGTTAGCATTTTACCACTTCCGGTTCCCTCGACAAAAACGCAATGTAATTTCTCCATAAGATTTAGGAAAATAGCTTAAAATAAGGTTTGTGGTTGACACATATTTAAGAAACGGGTCACGTTTTGTTCTAAAACATTAAATACTTCAACAGTGACCTCACTGGTAAGTTTACGTGTCTGAAAAACGATGGTTGTTAACACGTGGCTGAAAGGACTGCAGAAGTTGTCGAGGCCGTTGTACGTCATTACACCGAACACGCACACACTCCCGCTAAATTTGTTGTACCTTTTACCATGTGTACTGCTTGAAAGCAAGTACCTGCCTCCTGCTAATATCAAACACTTCAACTTGTACCATTTTGAATCTGTATTTTTGAATAAAGAACAGTTTTATCTGAAGAGTCCTAGGCGACCGTAATTTCATCTGCTTGCAATCCGCGTAGCTAACGGCTAATATATTTACCCATACAACAATAAAAAAACTCACCGATTTCATGTGTGACTCACAATGCCTGAGGCTGTTTATTATCAAAATCAACTCAAAGTCAAAGTATTATGGTGCTTTGTCACCGTGAATGGAGCTTGCTGGGAAAACACAACTTTACTTAGTCCATATCAACACAATTATATTTATACCACGGTTTTTAAGCCAGTGGGAAGAATGCTTATTCGTATCCAGCGTCGCGGTTGCCTCTGTAGCCTCCTCCTCCACCTCTGGGATATCCGCCACCGCCTCCGCCTCCAGATCTGTAGCCGCCGCCGCCACCTCCGCCGCCGGAACCGTAGCTTGATCGATCGCCATAGCTTCTTTCTCCTCCGCCGCTGCCGCCGCCATAGCTTCTCTCACCGCCGCCATATCCACCACCTCCTCTCCCGCCACCTCCGCGCCCGAATCCACCTCTTGATCCTCCTCCTCCTCCACCACGGCCGCCGCCTTGTCCTGCCTCGTCGACGCGGATTGACCGGCCATCAAGGGTGGTTCCGTTCATGCCGTCCATTGCTTCTTTGGCATCCTCGGCATTGTCGTACTTCACGAAGCCGAAACCGCGGGAATTGCCGGTCTCTCTGTCTCTGATCACGTCCACCTTCTCGATGGTTCCAAACTTGGAGAAGGCCGCAGCCAGAGATTCTTCGTTGGTGTCGAAGCTGAGACCGCCGATGAAGAGTTTACCTTCGTCCGACATGATGTTTAAGTCGTTTTGGGCTTTTCAGTAGTAGGAGACTATTGAATCTGAAGAGCAGGCGCTGCAGGAGGAGGCACGGGTGCTGGTCGTTGAGACGGCTTAGGACTGAGAGACGCATGGAACAGACTCATGGAGTTTTAAGGCCGCACTGAGAGGCAATATCCGGTGACGGTACCACGTGGCTTCCGCCCAGTTTAAGCTCCGCCTCTTTCTGAGAAAATGCCGGATTTAAATTATAATGTGAAAGGGCACTGTTATATATGTTAAAGAGGTACGGGGATGTTTTCATAGGACTTGTGTTATTTCTCTGTTTTTTTATAAATGTAATGTTACTGTGAGGGCTTTAGAATGTGAACTATGAGTATTGTCTGTACCTCACTTGGCAACAGAAAGGTGGCGGTAATGCGCCATTAAGCTGGATGCAAACAGCCATACACTCGAGAAAGAAGAAGAAGAAGCCCTGTGAGAAGTGAACGTGAACACGTGTTTATAACAGACTGTTTCCAACAATACTCACAAAATGAGTCATATTTCACATGACACATCTTCCATACACTGTGGCATTAACATGGCATTTTTTAGACGGATAAATCAGGGGAAAAGGGGTCTTTGTTCGAGACAAATGTGTCTCATCGACAAATTCTCGCGAGATTTGATAACAAAGCCATTACGTTCTTCAAACTGTCGACATTTTAAATCTAACGTTGACCAACGTTTACAAAAACGCCCTTGCTTACTGCCTTTTGTATTGTACACATGTTTGTTATCTTCCTTGATATATTAATTTAGTTATTTGCAATATAAATACATTAGACTGAGCTCACAGGAGACAGGAAATGATCTTTGCTTGTCTTTGGTACTATCATGGTCTATTGAATTACATTGTCACGGGGGCATCTAGTGCTGAAATGAGGAACTGCATAGTAACACTTATATAAAGTATTTAAATATACATGAACATAACATCGTATTTTATCATGATATGCAGGGTCGTCTCTCCCTACAGGCCGATCATGCAGACTGCGTGGGGCCTCACCTATGGGCCTCACCTCGCGGAGGGGGCTTCAACTGAACCGAAAATGCGGCGCACCTATGCGCTTATGCTGCGCAATTAGTGTGGCGCGGCACGGTTTCGCCGCTGCGATGCTCCACTAGCAAAATATAACAGTATTTACATTGCAACGGAATGGAATAAGAAGGAATAAAATATGGAATACAAATTGGTAGTAATAATAAATAATAATAATTTAAAAAAACAGATATTGTTGTACATTGTGTGCATTAATGTAATGCATAGAGTCTGCATTGTGGCTGAGGTAAAGTGGTATTATTGTGGTATAATTATCACTGGTAATGAAGGTAGATGAGTAGTAGCACATTACATGTCACTTCTTTGGCTTTAAGTTAAATATATGTTGAACAGTAGAACCGCCCATGCTGTCACACGACCACAGTGTTGTTGTGAAGACGGAAGTGAGAGGAGGACTTCCCTCTGGACAATTCTTCATTTGGAAACAGTTAATGTAATACACCACCACCTGCTCAGTCATGACTACTGCGTACAAAAACAGGTAGGACACATCTAAAGGTGTGTTTTAGCATGATGTGCATGACATTCACAAACTGCTGCTACATTATTTATGGTATCCACTAGCATCCTAACTGCTAACTGACAATAACTTCACTGTTTAGCTAGCAGCAGCTCAGCTAATCAAACAAAAGACAAGTTTAGGGCAATACATGCAAAGATAATACATGTGTGAATCCTCATGTGATCTAAATGTAATGTCACGATACAAAGATAACGGTAACAAACACTGCAACTTCATCGTTTCATGTAGCTAGATAGGCTAGCTCCCTGTTAGCACATCAGCTGACACACCGTACTTCATTAAGGCTAACTGTTAGCTAGCATATCCAGCTAGCTCCATTATCTGACTAGGTGGAAAACAGACAGAAGTGTAGAAGTACTCATATATATCTTGTACTTGAGTAAAAGTAGAAGTACTCGGATCTTGTACTTGGTAAAAGTAGAAGTTCTCTGATTGTGTACTTGAGTAAAAGTAGAAGTACCAGAGTGTAGGAATACTCTGTTACAGTAAAAGTACTGCATTCAAAATGTTCCTCAAGTGAAAGTAGAAAAGTATTCTCATCAAAATATACTTAAAGTAGCGACAGTAAAAGTAGTCGTTGTGCAGATTGGTCCATTTCAGAATAATATATATATGATGTGTTATAATGATTGATCATTAAAGTGTTCTCAAAGCTGTATATAATAATGTAATAAATAAATGTCTGTTAATGTATCGTACGTTGACATTGTAGTACTCAGCGTACATCAGATATTAAACTGGTTCTCACCTCCTGTCTCATTTCAGAATACAGGAATTCAAAGTAGCGTTGAGTGAAGAGAACATCAATCTGAAGACGCTGAGGGAGCTGTGCTTCAGCGGTAACTTTAACATCTTAATGTTTATTTATCTGAGTATTTCATTGTTCTGTATTTGAACATCCTTTTTTCTATTCAACCTAGGAATCCCGTTTGAAGGAGGCATACGAGCCCTTTGTTGGAAAGTAAGTAAACCGTTGTGCACCACATGGAAGAACTTCAGTGTTCTTATGATAAACCTCTCATTGTTTTAGCGACTCTGGATTTGGGTACTAGCACCGCCATGACACTACACATTGTGCACTATTTAATTGAAAAGGTTGTAATGAAATTGACTGAAAGCATGTTCCTTAAACTAATAATGATATTCTGAGTGTGACTGTTTTGCTCTTCTTTCAGATCCTTCTCAACTATCTACCTCTCGATCAGACATTATGGGAGTCTTTCCTCAAAAAGCAGAGGCAAGTTGTGTGTGTGTGTGTGTGGTGTGGTGTGTGTGTGTGTGTGTGTGGTGTGTGTGTGTGTGTGTGTGTGTGTGTGTGGTGTGTGTGTGGTGTGTGTGTGTGTGTGTGTGTGTGTGTGTGTGTGTGTGTGTGTGTGTGTGTGTGTGTGGTGTGTGTGTGTGTGTGTGTGTGTGTGTGTGTGTGTGTGTGTGTGTGTGTGTTGTGTGTGTGTGTGTGTGTGTGTGTGTGTGTTGTGTGTTGTGTGTGTGTGTGTGTGTGTGTGTGTGTGTGTGTGTGTGTGTGTTGTGTGTGTGTGTGTGTGTGTGTGTGTGTGTGTGTGTGTGTGTTGTGTGTGTGTGTGTGTGTGTGTGTGTGTGTGTGTGTGTGTGTGTGTGTGTGTGTGTGTGTGTGTGTGTGTGTGTGGATCAGGAGGTTTTAGACCCTAAATAACTCTCTTAACGGTCATTTTAACCACTTTCTGCCATGTTGTGCTGTGTCTCTCGTAGGGAGGTGTACACCCAGTTCCTAAGAGAGATGATCATCCAGCCTGGCATCGCCAAAGCCAACATGGGTCTTTCCAGAGAAGATGTGACGATGGAGGACCATGTGAGTCCACTCTGCCTACTTGGCGTTTTTCCTTTTTTATCACTGCAGTGTTAAACTGAAGTGAGGCCTGATTCAATAAAGCCATGCTGTGTGGAGTGCACTTTGGTCACAAGTAAGCAAAACAAACAGGCAATGCATGCAGGAGAATGTTAATAGATTAGCTTTAAAGAGGCAGTGTGGCCTGACGTATAAAGATTAACTCGTACTTTACGTGTATTAGTGAATTTCATTTTGACATCTGCCTATGTCCACTAGGAACTAAACATGGTGTCTGCACAAGACAGTGTGAAGGTGTGTGTATGAAGACTCACACTGTCGTAGAACCAAACCGCACAAGACTCTACTGTCTGTGTTGGCTTTAGCTTTGGAGTTTACTGTAAAGGAAGTGATTATTATTTATGTGTATCGTCTGTCTAGCGGCATGTCTCTGCTAACAGATCCCAGAGTCTGAGCAGATTTTTGCCTAAGTATTGTTTAGAAGTTCACTCCCAGACTCTCACACACACACACACACACACACACACACACACACACACACACACACACACACACACACACACATCAATCAGGCCAAATCAGAAAAATACACACATAGATCTCACACATATCTGTATAACTTACAGAAGCTATGTGATGTATTCCCACCCTTTTACTTTTGAAACACTTTATTGAATTTTAAATGAAGTGAATTGTCATTATTGGCCACTCGAGTAGCCCGTAATGACAGAGGGAAAAGCTTGTTTTTAGATCTGTTTATTAAAGAACTAAATCACCTTTCTATTGCTTACAGTTCCATGTCTACCACAGCTTGAAATGTCCATTCACATGCAATCATTGGTTAGATTTTGGCACCATTGCTGCATTCAGTCTGAAGAAAAGGGAAAGAATATTGACACATTTCAGTCTCACACTGACAATCAAATGATGAGGAACCGCTATAAATAAATAGTTATATAAACTGCCTTTTGCTCACATGTGTGTCTGTGCTTTGTTTTTGTTTTTTCAGCCGCTAAATCCGAACCCAGACAGCAGGTGGAACAACTACTTCAAAGACAATGAAATTCTGCTCCAAATTGACAAGGATGTGAGGTACGGCTTAAAAAAAAAAGGTTGTTGAAGATCTGTTAAGATAGTTGATATGTTGTGACGTCATTGTCATTAGTACAGTAACAGGTAGAGTATGCACTTGCTCTATGTCTATTGTCCATCCATCCATCTTCTCCCGCTTATCCGTGGTCGGGTCTCGGGGGTATCAGTTCCAGCAGAGAGACCAAACGTTCCTTTCCCCTCATCAACCAGCTCTGACTGGGGGATCCCAAGGTGCTCCCAGGCCAGCGAAGAGATATAATCCCTCCACCTGGTCCTAGGTCTACCCCTTGGTCTCTTCCCAGCTGGACGTGCCTGGAACACCTCCCTAGGGAGGCGCCCAGGTGGCATCCTTACTAGGTGCCCGAACCACCTCAACTGGCTCCTTTCGACGCGAAGGAGGAGCGGCTCAACTCCGAGTCCCTCCCTGATGACTGAATCTCTCACCTTATCCCTAAGGGAGACGCCAGCCACCCTGCGGAGAAAACCCATCTCGACCGCTTGTATCTGCGATCTCATTCTTTCGGTCATGACCCATCCTTCATGACCATAGGTGAGGGTAGGAACCAAAATGGCCCGGTAGACAGAGAGCTTTGCCTTCTGGCTCAGCTCTCTTTTCGTCACAACGGTGCGGTAAAGCGACTGCAGTACCGCTCCCGCTGCTCCGATTCTCCGGCCCATCTCACGCTCCATTGTTCCCTCACTCGAGAACAAGACCCCGAGATACTTGAACTCCTTCACTTGGGGTATTCTATTGTATCTGTTTTATTGTGTTGCACTGTGGGAGGAGCCTGTGACCTCAGATATTCATTGACATATCTACACTGTAGCTATGAACACAATAAAAAGCCTTGAATCTTGAAATCTTGAGAAGTAGATGAGAGCTGACGGGTGATTGTTTTCAGGCGGCTGTACCCAGACATGGCGTTCTTCCAGCGCCCCACTCAGTACCCCTGCCAGCTGATCCTGGACCCTCAGAACGATTACGAGACGCTCCGGAGACGAGTGGAACAAACCACGCTGAAATCACAGACCGTCAACCGAAACCGCAGTGGAGTCACCAACGTAAGTGTGTGTGTGTGTGTGTGTGTGTGTGTGTGTGTGTGTGTGTGTGTGTCAAATGTAAAATGTAAAATGAACAGAGTAGGGAAATGATTTCATTCACAGCAGCGAGGTGTTCTGGCATTAACTTCTATAAAGGTGGAAAAAGCTATATAAATAAAATCTAAAAACAGCAGCAAGTGTATGTATACATATCTACAGTAGAAAGGACATTAACCACAAAGTGAAACCATGAATTCAAAGTCTTCAGCTTTAATCTAAATGTTCAAACTATTGCCGGTTAAATATATATTAGATCACAGATTCTATGATCTATTTTACTTTTACTGCCACAAACCATACAGCAACATTTGTGTTGTTGTGAGGAACGGCAGCACCTGTATCTGTCCGAGTAGCTTCACATTTCCTTTTCCTATAAAGGTAGGGTAGGTAATTCACTTCAGAAACACTTGTTATATTCCATGGAATGCTCTTAACATCCCGATAGCAATGAATATCTTAAATACTTTGACAATAAATACATAAAAACATGTCATCAGTGGAAGCCGTGGTGCTGTAAAAAGCACGACCAATCGCCTGAGCCGGCTAAAGTAAGTGGATGGCCTACCTGCCTGTCAGCCTTCCATCTGTGCACAAACTTACCTCGTGCCCTCATTGGTCATGTGCGTGTTCATGTGTGTTGGAGGAGGAACTCTGAAGGAAGAGGCAGATTTTTTCCAGCTGCGTATTTTCAAATTCTAGCGTACTCGAGCTGGTCATGTCATGTTGCCGTTGTTCAGCATGGAAACATTCATTAGCAAACAATGACATTATTGTTCTATTAATATAAAGGGAGGTCAGGTACTCTTTAAAGCAGCTGCTAGTTATGGGTACTTTTTACTGAAGTACATTTCAAAGCCTCTTTACTTTGACTTGAGTAAAGAAGTTTAGTCAGTACTTCTACTTTCACCAGAGTATTTTTAAACACGAGTATCTGTACTTCTACTTGAGGAAAGGATGTGTGTACTCCACTCAGCCCTCTCTGTAACCTCTCTGTGTTCCTCAGGTCAGCTCTCCAGGGAAGTCCTTGAACCTTTACCCCTCTAACGAGTACGAGGTGCTGCCCAGCGGGAGTGAGGCTCACTGGGAGGTGGTGGAGAGAATCCTCTTCATTTACGCCAAACTCAACCCGGGCATCGCCTACGTGCAAGGCATGAATGAGGTCGTTGGGCCGATCTACTACACCTTCGCCACGGACCCCAACAGCCAGTGGAAAGGTCGGTGACATCTCATCATTCAATTCAAATTCAAATGTTTTATCATCATATGCACATAAGCTTCAGTGTAGAAATGGCAATGAAATCCTTCTGACCGGAGCTCCTCCAACAATGCAACATGTATGATAAAATACAAAATAGTGCAACAAGTCTATATACATGTAAATAGAATATGATATGTACGAGAACAGAATATGAAATTAGATAATGTACATTAAGACAAAATTAAATACGGTTTATTACGGTGATAACTATTTAGATAAATAAGTAGATTGCCCCGGTATTGATGTTAACCGGGAGATATAATACACTTGTGTTGCGTGGTAGAAGCTAGGTAAGAGATACAATTATATATTGCACAGAGTTAAATACAGATTATTGTTACAGTATTAATATTGTCATACTAAGAAGGCAGGCAGTAATAATAATCATTTTAACTCGGTACATATTGCACAGCAGTGGTGTCGCAGTGTTTGTTTGTTACATTTCTTTCTTTATTTGGGGTCACATTATATTAAAAGTACAGTTTTGCAAATCATATATTTTTAGAGACCCGAAAATGACAAATTGAATACCGAATAAAAATAGTAAAATAAAACGAAAAAGTACACAGGTTTTTTTTTAAATGACAAATATCTACACATGTACACGTATCTACTTAAACACACACACATATGCACATACACACACATATATATGCACATACATACACATATACATACATGTATATATACAAACATGTACGTACACATACATACATATACACATACACCTATATATGCATACATACCCACATACATCAGCATACATACATATACATATATATATACATATACATTCATTCGGTGTATAGAAACACAGTCGATGTGTTACATTTCTGACGTGTAGAAAGTGATTTGTGAGTCCTGTACTCTATATTTCTCAGAGCACGCTGAAGCAGATACGTTCTTCTGTTTCACCAACCTGATGTCAGAGAATAGAGATAACTTCATCAAGAGCCTGGACGACTCTCAGTGCGGCATCACGTACAAGATGGAGAGCGTGTACTCCATGCTGCGAGAGAGAGACCTGGAGCTCTACCTCAAGCTGGTAAACATTCTTACTTCCTGCTCCTGAACATGGGAACGTTCTCTCTGTGGGTTCCCTCAGAGGTGGGAAGTAGTGGAGTACAAATACTTCGTTACTTAAGTACATGTTTCTGGTATCAGTACTTTACTCCACTACTTATTTTTCTGACGACTTTTTACTTTGACTTCTTACATGTTGAACTCAAATACCTGTACTTTCTACTTCTTACATGTTGAACTCAAATACCTGTACTTTCTACTTCTTACATGTTGAACTCAAATACCTGTACTTTCTACTTCTTACATGTTGAACTCAAATACCTGTACTTTCTACTTCTTACATGTTGAACTCAAATACCTGTACTTTCTGCTTCTCACATGTTGAACTCAAATACCTGTACTTTCTACTTCTCACATGTTGAACTCAAATACCTGTACTTCCTACTTCTCACATGTTGAACTCAAATACCTGTACTTTCTACTTCTTACATGTTGAACTCAAATACCTGTACTTTCTACTTCTTACATGTTGAACTCAAATACTTGTACTTTCTACTTCTCTCATTTTCCAAACAGCTGGTTCCTTTAGTCTGAATGTGTGTTTGGTGCGTGATCATTATTCTTTAGAGTCATTGCGTGCCTATTGATTTGAACACGATCCGTGTATCCATCATTTCCTGGTCTTCTCTAAAGAAGAGGGACCAATGGAAACGTTGTCATGTTGCCGTTGTTCAGCATGGAAACATTCATTAGCTAACAATGACATTATTGTTCTATTAATATAAAGGGAGGTCAGGTACTCTTTAAAACAGCTGCTAGTTATGGGTACTTTTTACTGAAGTACACTTCAAAGCCTCTTTACTTTGACTTGAGTAAAGAAGTTTAGTCAGTACTTCTACTTTCACCAGAGTACTTTTAAACACGAGTATCTGTACTTTTACTTGAGTAAAAGACGTGTGTACTTTTGCCCTCTCTGCCCCCCCCAGGAGGAGCAAAACATCAAACCTCAGTACTTCACTTTCCGCTGGTTGACCTTGCTGCTGTCTCAGGAGTTCCTCCTGCCCGACGTCATCCGGATCTGGGACACGTTGTTCTCCGACCAGGACAGATTCCACCTCCTCATCCTGGTCTGCTGCGCCATGTTAATGTGAGCCTCCTCTCCATGCTCTCTGCACCTATTTCAATTTGTAAACACGAGTATCTGTACTTCTACTTGAGTAAAGGATGTGTGTCCTTTTGCCATCTCTGCCGCCACAGACTCATCAGAGATAACTTACTGGCTGGAGACTTCACGGTGAACATGAGACTCCTGCAGGTGAGGCACCGTGAAGCGTAAAACCCCCAAAGCTTCATAATCAGACACAATGTTTCAGAACTGGATTCACTCTTGATTTTCACTGATGTTTCCCCAGGATTACCCCATCTCAGACGTCAACACCATCCTGATTAAGGCCAAAGATCTGCGGGATACTTCCTAACCAGTTTTCTAACGTGGAAGGTGAGAGTTCGAACATTACGAATCATTGTCGTGTCAAACGTGTTGTTGGAGGACTTATGATGGGTTCGTACAGACGGGAAACCCAGCATTCGTTTTTTTTTTTACCTTGATGTCTTATGATTGGTCAGTGGGGACTGCTGTGAAAACATTTAAGGGACGAGCTGAATTTTTTTCTGAAGTGAGGAGGAGATGCCACCTGCTTCCTGATGCATTATGGGAAGAAAAAAAGCAGGTGTTCCTCCTCCAATCACAGCCATGGACCCTCTTCAGATCACGATGCTTTTACTGAACTGAATCTGAGGGACAGGAGCTCCGTTACACTACAGATCCAGTTTGAAAACCGAATGTTGAACACCTCATCCAGGAGTTCCCCACGCAGAAGTTTCACCGAGCAAAAGTGCATGTTTGTTCTTTGAGAGATGTGTTTTTTATTTCGTTTTTATTGTAAGCAACTTCTCTGTGTAATTATGTGAAAACAGGAGACGGTGTTTCTGTGTTCATTTCTTTCAGGGTAAAATAAATCTGAAGTGATGGGCCTGGCCTGGTAAATACTTCATAGTAATCTCCTTAAAACCCATTATTCCTTCAGTGTTATGTCTAAACACAATGCCTTTGTTCCATTGGGAATGTAATGTGATGCATTTCCTTGTAAAATCACATTATTTAGAGAGAAGGGCAAGAATCTGTGGCGCTGCTTCACACCGAACATGATTTACAAACCTGGCTTTACAAGGATTAGTATTGTAATAAAGCATTACAACCATTTATTCTATATATTGAACACAGTGCAATACTGATACCACAGTTATACTTGTTATGTCACTTGAGAAACATAACCATGTTTTCCTATAATAATTACCGAAGGAGTCGATGTGTTAAGAGACCTCAAAGAAGATGTGTGCCTCAAAGAAGTGTTGAATCAACAAAACACTCCGATTTAAATCTGAAGAGAGAAGATTAGCATTCTGACCTCAATGCCAGCTGCCCATGAGTAACGGCTTTAACCCCCTGTGGTGAGGAGTTATCCGGTCAGCAACACAAAAGAGATGGAAAACCCAATATCAAACTTTAATTTAGTGTAGAAGGGAAAGACATATTTGGTGGCTAACAAATACCATAAAATGTGGTCGGTTGCATAAAACACTTCACACTTGCACGTGAGAAGACTAAAGCTACATTATTCTATTTTCCCTTTGCAATAATAAACATTATTTTCTAATAATTGTAAAGCCTGTGTGCATTATTAAAGGATAAACACCTGAAAACACCACATGCTTGCATTGTGTCAATACAACTAGCATAAGTATGTCATGAGCCTGTGGATTAAAGGCTAATTTATGTCCAGTTAACCCATTACTTTACAAAACACACATTTATCAAATCGTTATGGTAGCTGCCGGTGGCGGGCTGCCCATCGGGACGTTCGGGACGAATCCCGATGGGCCGGTACTGAAGTGAAGTCGGACGATGTGGGCCGGTCGGATAAGTCACTAGCACCCCCCCGTTGACAATTTACTAGCGGTATTAACTTGCGGTACCGAGGTGGGCCGGTCGGATACGTCACTAGCACCCCCTCCCCCCGTTCACAATTTCCTAGCGGTACCGAAGTGGACCGGTCGAGAGTCCCGGGCTGATGTTTAGTCCCAGTCCGCCCCAGCTAACAGTTAGCATTACATCAGCTACAAGCAGCTAGCATAGCATGTGACTGCAGACTGGAGAATATCTTCTGAGAACAGAGAAGATGTTAACCCCGTCTTGACTTCATGATTCATATGAACCTTTCTTAACAAGTTGCTTTGTTAACATGGAGTTTATATCTTAGCTAGCACAATGCAGTCTGATCGTGTTCAGTGTGAACAGAAACACAGCGTGGTGTTTTAAATCTCTTTTATAGTTCCATCTTGTGTTCTGCGCATACTATCTGATCATGGATTGAGTATATCAAGCTTAACTTTTGAATGTAAATGTGTATCTGCAAACATATTGTAAAATATCCTGCCTTGTCACCGTGATGAAGGTGACTCAATGAAGCATTTAATTCATACTGAAGACGTACGTTGTGATGAAATGCTTACAAATATTAACATGAATAAGGGGGAAATGGAAATGCTTGCTCAATCACTCATTTCATTTTGTACATAGGCCTACTGCATTTTTGTATATGTGCATGGCGAAAGTGGAAACGGATATAATTTCCAGAGCGACTCAAGTATTTCAATCAGGAGACACTTCATGTTGTTTAAAGAACATTATTGACACGTCATATAATAAATGTTAAATCTTTGGTGATTAGACCCCTATCCTGAAATCGTATATCTACAGGGGGAAATGCAGCCGTGAGCATATAGGGAACCCCCCCCCCCCCCCCGGGGTCTAGACACTGGTGATGATGATGAAGAGCTGGATTTGATGAGGAGATGGGATGAAGAGGGGGTGTGATGAGGTCTTTGGATTGGCTCTCCTGGCACTGGATGTGATGTGATGAGAGGAGGTGGATGGGGAGGAGGCGGGCTGACTGCAGGAGAGAGGAGAACCATTTTAGAGTTTGGCTGCAGCACGCTGATTGGCTGCTGGAGAATGAGGTGGAATGTAATAGGTTAAAGCAGGGGGGTCAAACTCAAATACACAGTGGGCCAAAATAAAAAAATGGGTACTAGTGGAGGGCCGGACTGGTTCAATGTTTATTGCAGAACTTATTGAAATGAACTTATTGCACATATTAAACCTGGAACTAACAAAGCTTAAATGATTGCCTATAAAAACAACACTAAATAATCAGTTGCATTCATTTCTTATGGCTCTATCTGCAGCTTCTCCAGAGTCATTTCTTATGAGTACATTTCTCCACAGGCCAACAACAGCTTCAACAAAACTATTCCCTCAAAGAGAAAACCAAACATGCCCTGTTGTCCTGAGAGAAAGTGCAGAAGGAAGCATCCATTGAACTCAGTGTGCTGCTCTGTGATGCTAGCTCAGATACTTGGCATCTCATCTTGGGTGCAAGGTCATCAATGTTTGGGCTCAGGCTCTGAGCGGAGGAGACCCTCAGGATGGAGTGAAGGTGTGCGTGCAATATACCGGCGGGCCAGATCTAATAGGAATTAGAAATTATCCTGCGGGCCGAAATTAAATCCATCACGGGCCTGATTTGACACGTGGGTTAAAGAGACGCCCGTGATGAGCTGATTATATGCAGCTGTGGAGTGAATGTATATATAGGCCTACCCAGTCCTCCTGAAAGAACTTGAGCTGAGCTTCATTTCTGTAAAGTACCATTTTAATAATCGATATAAGCACTCCGTAGACGGGACATTACAATCTCTTCTTTGTTTCTCCTCGACCGAAGATCATATGTTACTATTAAACACGCTATTACATGTTTTTGTAATGTGGTTGAGGGTTGTGTTTGTGAGGCTCGGTTTAATTTCAACAATATGGAACAATACAGCACTTTCACATGGTGGTAATAAGCCATAAGTGCTATTTCATTATAACTGAAAAGAGTATTTGATATCATTGTCAGGTTTTAATTTGGATAAAACACATAAAAGTAGTCGCTCAGTCAGTAGGGGCTTGCAGTGTGAGCCGTAGGGTCGCCGGTTCAAGTCCCCGACCAGACCTAAAAGAGGGTTTCATCCCTCCCATTCTAGAAGATTCTAGAAAAGCTACATATTAATATCTCTTATATGAACTCTAGCTCTAAAGCCACAGTGACACAGACATCATGTCAGTAAGAGAGGAGTGCAAATTTGAATATGATTATAAAAAAGTTATTTTGCAGCGATTGCTACTTGACATTTCTGCAGGACTTTCACATGTCTGTGTAAAGATGAATCTGGAGATCTACTCTACATCCAGCAACTTAGAAATATCCAGAATATTCCCTTCAGTTAGAAGAAGAGCAATCTTTCTAACACCGAAAGACATTTAGCATTTGCATTCATCTTTGGGGGGGGGGTATTTTCAAGAGACCATTACTAATTGATGGCAATTAATAGGATGTATTTATTTGTTTATTTTTTGTTTGTCTGGTGTGTGTGTATCCTTTGTCTTATGTCAGTTATTTGCATGTTTCCAATTTTGTAAGCACATTTTATAACGTATGTATTTGTATACAGTGATGAGACGTGTATATATGTTCTTACATGTTTGCAGATGTGCATTAAAATGAATGATGGTATAAATCTGTCTGTGAAGTGGTGAGACTCTTTGGAATCAATCATGCTTCTAATGTTTGGAAACTTTGAACAGATATTTTCATATGATTAATAACAGAGGTGGAAGAAGTGCTCAGATCTAGTACTTGAGTAAAAGAAGAAGTGCTCAGATCTAGTACTTGAGTAAAAGTAGAAGTACTCAGGTCTTGAGTAAAAGTAGAAGTACTCAGATCTGGTACTTGAGTAAAAGTAGAAGTACTCAGATCTTGTACTTGAGTAAAAGTAGAAGTACTCAGACCTTGTACTTGAGTAAAAGTAGAAGTACTCAGATCTTGTACTTGAGTAAAAGTAGAAGTACTCAGATCTTGTACTTGAGTAAAAGTAGAAGTACTCAGATCTTGTACTTGAGTAAAAGTAGAAGTACTCAGATCTTGTACTTGAGTAAAAGTAGAAGTACTCAGATCTTGTACTTGAGTAAAAGTAGAAGTACTCAGATCTTGTACTTGAGTAAAAGTAGAAGTACCAGAGTGTAGGAATACTCAGTTACAGTAAAAGTCCTGCATTCAAAATGTTCCTCAAGTGAAAGTAGAAAAGTATTCTCATCAAAATATAGTGAAAGTAGCGACAGTGAAAGTAGTCGTTGTGCAGATTGGTCCATTTCAGAATAATATATATATATGTTTTATAATGATTGATCATGAAAGTGTTCTCAAAGCTGGTAAAGGTGCAGCTAGTTTGAATGATTTTGTATACTGCAGGGTAGCTGGTGGATTTACTCCAGGTGGAACTAAAGTCTGATTCAACACTTGATTATATTTCACATCATTTATCCACATCTGTGAAGTAACTAAAGGGATTAAATACATGCAGTGCAGTAGAAGTACACCATGTAACTCTGAACTGTAGTGGAGTAGAAGTACACCATGTAACTCTGAACTGTAGTGGAGTAGAAGTACACAGTAGCATACAATGTACTGTCTGTACAAGTACCTCACAAGTGTACTTAAATACAGTATGTTGAGTAAATATACTTAGTTACTTCCCTTCTCTGCTTACACGTTTTGTTCAGCAGGAGAATCTCCACATATTAACACCACTTTGATGTTTTTTGAAAAGTAAATCCAATCGGCAGAAGTAAAAAAGCTAACGTTAGGCTACAGAGGTCACATGGCTGTCGCTAAGCTAAAGGCAGCTAATGTTTGCCATGAGTTAGTTAGCAACTACCTTAAAGTCTCCTGATATTCAACAGTTCATCAACATCTCTTAAGCTTGTATTTATCGTGGAAATGTATAATTGAAGTGACTTGTATGTAAACCAGTTTCGTCCTCGGCTCACAGGCTGAATGTGAGGCTTCTTCACATCTTTGATTCACACCGACTGACGGGTGTCGCTTCGACCATTGTTAGGGTAGGAATTATCATATGGATGTTAGCGTTGTAATTTCCATGCAATCACTTCCACGTCTGGCCACCATTTCAATAGCCTGTAATGTAAATGTGGGTTTGCCTTAATCAATGTATTTAAACAAGGACCATGCATACAAATACTTTAATCTCAGAAAAGAGGAGAGGGGATTAAATGCCAGATTTGAGCAAATGGCTGATTTACATCTGCAGTCTTTATGCAGGTGAATAACAATCAACAGACACTAAAGACATAATCTCACACACACAGATACAGGGAAACATTCCTGCCTAAACTGCAATAAATTGGCAGAGAAATAGCTTTTCTTCTTTTAAGGTTATTTATATAGTTAAATTAAAATGTGGTGTAAATCCCTGTCTTTAGCATCCTTTTTTAATGCTAAATTGTTTCCTAAAAATACATAGTTTAAATTCCTTGTATCTGTAAACGTACCTGGCAATAAACTGGATTCTGATTGTTCATTTCTTACCAGAAGGTGATTCATTAGGGAATTTTCCACCACAGTATTAACCACATTTTCTCAAATGCGAACTCATTCCCAGGTTTAGGACTCATTTTGACATATTAACAGCAAACTCATTGTATTTTCACTCACCGGTACATTTACTCTGATTAATGAAAACATGTGTTTTATTCTTCAGCCCTCCATGTTACCAGTACTGAGAGACCACTTAGAACAGGGGGGTCAAACTCAAACACACAGTGGGCCAAAATAAAAAAATGGGTACTAGTGGAGGGCCGGACTGGTTCAATGTTCATTGCAGAACTTATTGAAATGAACTTATTGCACATATTAAACCTGGAACTAACAAAGCTTAAATGATTGCCTATAAAAACAACATTAAATAATCAGTTGCATTCATTTCTTATGGCTCTATATCGGCAGCTTCTCCAGAGTCATTTCTTATGAGTACATTTCTCCACAGGCCAACAACAGCTTCAACAAAACTATTCCCTCAAAGAGAAAACCAAACATGCCCTGTTGTCCTGAGAGAGAAAGTGCAGAAGGAAGCATCCATTGAACTCAGTGCTGCTCTGTGATGCTAGCTCAGATACTTGGCATCTCATCTTGGGTGCAAGGTCATCAATGTTTGGGCTCAGGCTCTGAGCGGAGGAGACCCTCAGGATGGAGTGAAGGTGTGCGTGCAATATACCGGCGGGCCAGATCTAATAGGAATTAGAAATTATCCTGCGGGCCGAAATTAAATCCACCACGGGCCTGATTTGGGCCCCGGGCCTCGAGTTTGACACATGTGACTTAGAAGCACACGTGTAAATATTAACAATACTAATGGATGCATTTTAATACCAGTTATTGTTTACTCTTAAATTACTTATTAAAGAATAAACGATACTTCAGGATCAAGACAGTTTTGTTTTACTTTAAAGGTAAAGGGTTTAATACAAATATTGTTAGTTTCTTTATACAATTGGGAAAATGTCACATTCACCAGAAGAAAAGGAGTCTCTAAACCACATTTTAACTTACAACAATATGGCACCACTATTACAAAATAGTACAAATAAGAGGGCAATCGAAACCAAATGTGTATTTGATAACGTTATATTTATATTACATTTTATTTTGTTGACGCTTTTATCCAAAGCGACAACAAAATAAAACCATAAAGATTCAAACTTTTACAACAAGGAAAGTGCAGATATTTTCACTTCAAGCAAGTCATACCATTGCTAGTGCTGGGAAATTAGTTACAAGACCTTTTAGGTTTTATTGTGTATCTAATCAATATTTTACTTGACCTTTTGTTTTATCACTTTTTTCTTTATGTTGTATTATGTTATATGTTTTCCTGTGTACCCCTTATGTCAATATTGTGTGTGTTTACAGTGTTTGATGTACATATATATATTTTCTTTAATAAAGGAAATTCAAAAACTGGGCCAACGGATCTGACCCAGTCACGTGGTATCGACGGACTACGTCACAACGTGTCCGTTAGCGCGTTCTCGTGCAGGATCGGCCACACACAGTTGTGTTTGAAACTAACTAGAGGAGAGTTATTATTATTAAACCCTCCGACAGATAGTTTGCTTCGGTCCTAGATCAACCAGCTGCTCCACCTGACCAGAGGCCTGTATGCGGCTCAACATACCCGGGATATCTGCCTGTTATCCGGCCAAAACAACCCTAACGGTCCGTGGTCCCGTTATACGCCTCGGTGAGTCAACAGGGTCCAGTTCAGACTGCCCTGTGAGCGCGTTCACGTGAAAGGGGCGGAGTTAGCAGCATTTGACCAATCAGGGACAAGTAGGTTTACATCAACACAGGTAAAGAAGGTAACAAGTAAGAAAAACAACACAAAAATCAAATAAAAACTATTATATGTTAATATACAGATTTTATTTTACATAAAATCTTGATATACTCAAAAACTACGTGCAGTATATTGCAAAGTACTCAGAATAATAGAAAATGTGCAGTAATGTTAAAGTGGATGAGAGGAAGCTTTTGTACGAGTGCAAAACATTTGGAGGGTTTTGCAGAACAGGCATTACTTAAATGAAATAAATAAAAATGAGATAATGTTTGCATTAGTGTAAGGCACACACGCCTTGTTAAAGAGATCAGCGTCACAATGAAGTGTAACATGGACAAATATGAAGTTACCTTTAAACATCCTTGAGTTAAACACATTATTCAGATTCAGAATACTTTATTGTCCATTAAATCTACATATAATGGGAATGTGGCTTTGGCACTGGCAGATAGGTTAAAATAACACTCACAGCACGACATACAACTCATACACACAAAAGAGGGAAGTGGCATCATAAAGTGAAACAGTGGCAGTCTTAATAAACGAGTGGTTTGTTCTTCATGAGTCATACATACATTCTCCTCATTTCAGTCATCATTTGTGCTCATTTAATTAACTCTGTTTGCAAAATGAGTGATACAAACCATGGACGTGTAAATCATTGATAGTGAATCATACGTAAGCTTCATTTATAATTAGTAGCTTGAGAGGTGGTTCCAAAGTTCACGTTTTATCGCCTTTGGGACCGTCGACAGCTTGTGAAAAGGTTGATCAGCCTCAGTGTGTGAAGTGTAGACGGCCATCAAGTGTTTGTATTTGTACTTCAGAGTGGTGAGTAGTGCATGCTTTGTGTGAAGTGTTTTAATACAATCTTTTCATGATTCATTGACTAAAAGGAGATTTTAAGTGTTCAATGTTGGTTTTAGGTTAAAGGTCCATACTGTTTTTTATCAATATACTATAGGTCTCAGATATAGACAGAACCTGTCTCTGATTGGCTGAAACACCAAACAGATCATTGCAGCGTCCCATAACCAGAGATGGGGTCGTTACTAAAAAAAAGTAATATATTACATATTACATTTAAAAAAAAAGTAATATATTACACTACTTCGTTACTCTCTACATAAAGTAACTCGTTACTTTGCTCGTTACTTTACTCGCAGGGCCGGCCCGCCCCTACAGGCAGACCACGCAGACTGCGGCGCACCTACAGTGTAAGCGCGCCACAGTTTTGCCTCTGCGAGACTCCACTTGCCCCCGCAATTACTATTGCATCAAGGAAGACATAACACAAGTCTTTCTTTATGCTCTAAAATAGGCTACCAGCCACACAACAAGCTAACAGTCTGTGAAACGTCAAGACACTAATTAATGAAACCAGTTCAAGACGCATTATTCTTATCATTCTTTATGAGCGCATAACGGTAAGGTATCTAATTACTTATTTATTTAGTATTCCATAACAGAGATGGTGAAACTAAAGTGGTAGAGACATGGCAGAGTTCCTACAATGAAGCGGGACATTGAACTGTTCACCCGTGAGAGGGCGATCAAGAGAAGAGAGCGAGCGACGCGTTGAGGGAGTTCACAGATGAGAAGACTCAGCCATGTTTATGCAGCACTGCACGTGGAGATGTGGTCTCGCACATCCCGCAGATTACATAGGCCTACATGTATATAAACCTGCGGCGGAAACCCCTCTTGTCTGTCAGTGAGTGTGATTATTTTATAAAAGTAACGAAGTAACGCGCATCGGGGCAATGTTAGTAACTGTAGTGTGATTGTTGAATTATAAAAGTAACGCGTTACACTACTCCGTTACCGACATACATCATATTATTACAGTAATGCGTTACTTTGTGCCGCGTTACACCGAACTCTGTCCATAACCCCCTCTGTTTCAGCCCTGTCGGATTGCATTTTTCTAGAACTTGTTGACAATATTAATGTAACAAGATGAGCTGTGGTGGTCTGTTAGGGCATGATTGCTTTGTACTGTTGGGACTCGGGTTTGAGTCCAGCATGAACTTTTTTGTTATTTTCATGTCGATGCACATTGAATATGTTGTTTGAATAGAGGATTCGTAATACTGTTTGCCGACACCAACATTCACGACCAAGCAGCATTTTAAAGTCTAAATATCCCCAATGACATTTCTGCTGCTATCTTTGCAAAACGAGGTAACAGTCACATCTTATCTGGATGAGTGCTGCACAATACCGTTTTTATAAGGGATACATGTGTGGGTAGTCTTTCATATTAAACATGATCGCTGGTAGATAGCCACAGAAATCGTAACACAATTTAACCTGGGCGGGTCCCGGTTCCGTGGGAGGATCACAGTTTAACACAGATGAAGACTTCTCCACGCTGCTTTCAAACTGTGAGTAAACACCGTGTGCTTCACTTGGAGGCTGTCTGAAGGTATACACAGATGGACTTGGACATTAACAACGATATTCCGTAATAAGTCTGGAAACAATAGCTGGTTTAAATGATTTATTCGAGCAACTCGTTTGTCTTGTAGTCCTCGCTGTTCGCGTCCGGATATCGCCATCGTAATCACAACCTCACACACTGGTACTGGATGTGCATCAACGTGTTCCTAAGAAGCCAAATATACCAAAAGATGTATGTAAACGACAGAAGAAAGCGATCGAAATGTGTATTTCAGTCGAAAGCTCTATGGTACCCATGTACATGTCAAAATTCTTCCCAAAGGTCAAGGAATACCATGATCATAACACCAGAGGGAGCTCCGCAAATCATGTGAAACCCAGATTTGGCACAAAAAGGGGGAATACACGTTTCGCAATGATGCCACATCAAGGTGGAACGCTCTTCCCACAACTGTGAAGGAAAGTAAAACTATACTTACCTTCCAAACCTCTCTTAAAGAGCACCTTCGGGGGAGAGCATTGCAAAACTGGCCCCGGTAATGGTACAAATCTCAACCTGTCGTTCAATGGACAGCTTCCCCCCCCCCCCATCTATGTATATACTCGCATTTTAGACTCTGTTACTAACTGTATATCTGTAGACTTGGTATGTCTTAAATGTCCGGTTAGGATGTATTAGAACGATATCTAAAATGTAAATTGTAAATAAGCAATCTGTATGTAAAAAAACACCTGTATGTAAATTGTAAATAAGCCATCTGTATGTCAAATATGTCTTATATGTCTTAAATGACATGATGAATTGGAAATGGGGGACCCTAATGTAAACAAGACGAAAGTCTTTCTTTGGTCTGCATCCCCTTAACAATTGTATGTTTTGAGCTGTACTGTACTGTACCCAATATACAAGCTGTTAATAAACTTTTCAATCAATCAATCAAAGCCACGCACCCCACGGAAACAAGTTGATCCGGAACACCGGACTGGTTCAATGTTTATTGCAGAACGTATTGAAATGAACTTATTGCACATATTAAACCTGGAACTAACAAAGCTTAAATGATTGCCTATAAAAACAACATTAAATAATCAGTTGCATTAATTTCTTATGGCTGTATCTGCAGCTTCTCCAGACTCATTTCTTATGAGTACATTTCTCCACAGGCCAACAACAGCTTCAACAAAACTATTCCCCTCACAGAGGAAACCAAACATGCCCTGTTGTCCTGAGAGAAAGTGCAGAAGGAAGCATCCATTGAACTCAGTGTGCTGCTCTGTGATGCTAGCTCAGATACTTGGCCTCTCATCTTGGGTGCAAGGTCATCAATGTTTGGGGTCAGGCTCTGAGCGGAGGAGACCCTCAGGATGGAGTGAAGGTGTGCGTGCAATATACCGGAGGGCCAGATCTAATAGGAATTAGAAATTATCCTGCGGGCCGAAATTCAATCCACCAAGGGCCTGATTTGGCCCCCGGGCCTTGAGTTTGACACATGTGCTCGAGAGTGATACGCAGACACAAACAGATGATTTCCGGTCTTTTGCTGCAGTTTAGAATGATGTTTATTTAGCTTTACATACCAAGGTTTAATTATACTGTGTCAAAGGGTTGTGGTATGAGCATCTGCCGGGCTGGTGGAATCGCTGTGCTCTTCCTCCCGTGTCCTGTGTCCTTTCCTGTCACATGTGACCCGTTTTATACACCCGGTGCAGCTAAACCCCGCCACCAAGTGTTCAAAAATAATATTGCACCATACATATAAATAAAGTAAACTGAGACACCAAAAACACCCATAAAATGGCTCCTAGAAGGATATTATATATACATTAATTGTGCAAGGAATGGATTATTAAATAGGATATAAAATGTACAGTGGGATTTTAAGTCCAGTTATCAAGAGAAGCTTCTCTGCCAGTAAACAAATAAATGAATGCTTCCTTAGCATGTCATTGAAATAACCAAGAGTATTTATTTTTCACAGAACCCCCAGGTGTGAGCGATGCAGTTCTGCAGTACTCGGGGGGGAGTCCATGGATGGGACTTCCAGCAGGTGCTTTTCTCCGGTTTTGCTCCAGACGGAGGGATGTTCATGCCTGAAAGTGTTCCTGTGCTGAGCCCCGAGACCCTGAGGAGCTGGGGGGGGCTGAGCTACACTGACCTGGTGGTGGAGGTGGCCTCTCTGTTCATCCCCCCCCATCTGATCCCCAGAGAGGACCTGGAGGGTGAGATCTCAGTCCCACAAAACACCTCATCTGATCAGAGATGGCAAAGGTACACACATCCTTTACTCAAGTAGAAGTACAGATACTCGTGTTTAAAAATACTCTGGTGAAAGTAGAAGTACTGACTAAACTTCTTTACTCAAGTCAAAGTAAAGAGGCTTTGAAATGTACTTCAGTAAAAAGTACCCATAACTAGCAGCTGTTTTAAAGAGTACCTGACCTCCCTTTATATTAATAGAACAATAATGTCATTGTTAGCTAATGAATGTTTCCATGCTGAACAACGGCAACATGACAACGTTTCCATTGGTCCCTCTTCTTTAGAGAAGACCAGGAAATGATGGATACACGGATCGTGTTCAAATCAATAGGCACGCAATGACTCTAAAGAATAATGATCACGCATCAAACACACATTCAGACTAAAGGAACCAGCTGTTTGGAAAATGAGAGAAGTAGAAAGTACAGGTATTTGAGTTCAACATGTAAGAAGTAGAAAGTACAGGTATTTGAGTTCAACATGTGAGAAGTAGAAAGTACAGGTATTTGAGTTCAACATGTAAGAAGTAGAAAGTACAGGTATTTGAGTTCAGCATGTGAGAAGTAGAAAGTACAGGTATTTGAGTTCAACATGTAGGAAGTAGAAAGTACAGGTATTTGAGTTCAACATGTAGGAAGTAGAAAGTACAGGTATTTGAGTTCAACATGTAGGAAGTAGAAAGTACAGGTATTTGAGTTCAACATGTAGGAAGTAGAAAGTACAGGTATTTGAGTTCAACATGTAAGAAGTAGAAAGTACAGGTATTTGAGTTCAACATGTAAGAAGTAGAAAGTACAGGTATTTGAGTTCAACATGTGAGAAGTAGAAAGTACAGGTATTTGAGTTCAACATGTAAGAAGTAGAAAGTACAGGTATTTGTGTTCAACATGTAAGAAGTAGAAAGTACAGGTATTTGAGTTCAACATGTAAGAAGTAGAAAGTACAGGTATTTGTGTTCAACATGTAAGAAGTAGAAAGTACAGGTATTTGTGTTCAACATGTAAGAAGTAGAAAGTACAGGTATTTGTGTTCAACATGTAAGAAGTAGAAAGTACAGGTATTTGTGTTCAACATGTGAGAAGTAGAAAGTACAGGTATTTGTGTTCAACATGTAAGAAGTAGAAAGTACAGGTATTTGAGTTCAACATGTAAGAAGTAGAAAGTACAGGTATTTGAGTTCAACATGTAAGAAGTAGAAAGTACAGGTATTTGGGTTTAACATGTAAGAAGTAGAAAGTACAGGTATTTGTGTTCAACATGTGAGAAGTAGAAAGTACAGGTATTTGAGTTCAACATGTAGAAAGTATAGGTATTTGTGTTCAACATGTAAGAAGTAGAAAGTACAGGTATTTGTGTTCAACATGTGAGAAGTAGAAAGTACAGGTATTTGGGTTCAACATGTAAGAAGTAGAAAGTACAGGTATTTGAGTTCAACATGTAAGAAGTAGAAAGTACAGGTATTTGGGTTCAACATGTAAGAAGTAGAAAGTACAGGTATTTGAGTTCAACATGTGAGAAGTAGAAAGTACAGGTATTTGAGTTCAACATGTAAGAAGTAGAAAGTACAGGTATTTGAGTTCAACATGTAAGAAGTAGAAAGTACAGGTATTTGTGTTCAACATGTGAGAAGTAGAAAGTACAGGTATTTGGGTTCAACATGTAAGAAGTAGAAAGTACAGGTATTTGAGTTCAACATGTAAGAAGTAGAAAGTACAGGTATTTGAGTTCAACATGTAAGAAGTAGAAAGTACAGGTATTTGTGTTCAACATGTGAGAAGTAGAAAGTACAGGTATTTGGGTTCAACATGTAAGAAGTAGAAAGTACAGGTATTTGAGTTCAACATGTAAGAAGTAGAAAGTACAGGTATTTGAGTTCAACATGTAAGAAGTAGAAAGTACAGGTATTTGTGTTCAACATGTGAGAAGTAGAAAGTACAGGTATTTGTGTTCAACATGTAAGAAGTAGAAAGTACAGGTATTTGAGTTCAACATGTAGGAAGTAGAAAGTACAGGTATTTGAGTTCAACATGTAAGAAGTAGAAAGTACAGGTATTTGAGTTCAACATGTAAGAAGTAGAAAGTACAGGTATTTGAGTTCAACATGTAAGAAGTAGAAAGTACAGGTATTTGTGTTCAACATGTGAGAAGTAGAAGTACAGGTATTTGTGTTCAACATGTAAGAAGTAGAAAGTACAGGTATTTGAGTTCAACATGTGAAGAAGTAGAAAGTACAGGTATTTGAGTTCAACATGTGAGAAGTAGAAAGTACAGGTATTTGAGTTCAACATGTGAGAAGTAGAAAGTACAGGTATTTGAGTTCAACATGTAAGAAGTAGAAAGTACAGGTATTTGAGTTCAACATGTAAGAAGTAGAAAGTACAGGTATTTGAGTTCAACATGTAAGAAGTAGAAAGTACAGGTATTTGAGTTCAACATGTAAGAAGTAGAAAGTACAGGTATTTGAGTTCAACATGTAAGAAGTAGAAAGTACAGGTATTTGAGTTCAACATGTAAGAAGTAGAAAGTACAGGTATTTGAGTTCAACATGTAAGAAGTAGAAAGTACAGGTATTTGAGTTCAACATGTAAGAAGTAGAAAGTACAGGTATTTGTGTTCAACATGTAAGAAGTAGAAAGTACAGGTATTTGTGTTCAACATGTGAGAAGTAGAAAGTACAGGTATTTGGATTCAACATGTAAGAAGTAGAAAGTACAGGTATTTGAGTTCAACATGTAAGAAGTAGAAAGTACAGGTATTTGAGTTCAACATGTAAGAAGTAGAAAGTACAGGTATTTGTGTTCAACATGTGAGAAGTAGAAAGTACAGGTATTTGTGTTCAACATGTGAGAAGTAGAAAGTACAGGTATTTGAGTTCAACATGTAAGAAGTAGAAAGTACAGGTATTTGTGTTCAACATGTAAGAAGTAGAAAGTACAGGTATTTGGGTTCAACATGTAAGAAGTAGAAAGTACAGGTATTTGAGTTCAACATGTAAGAAGTAGAAAGTACAGGTATTTGAGTTCAACATGTGAGAAGTAGAAAGTACAGGTATTTGAGTTCAACATGTAAGAAGTAGAAAGTACAGGTATTTGAGTTCAACATGTAAGAAGTAGAAAGTACAGGTATTTGGGTTCAACATGTGAGAAGTCAAAGTAAAAAGTCGAAAACTAAGTAGTGGAGTAAAGTACTGATACCAGAAACATGTACAAAGTACAGTAACAAAGTATTTGTACTCCACTACTCAGTAGGTCAGTTACTCTTTAAAACAGCTGCTAGTTATGGGTACTTTTTACTTAAGTACATTTCAAAGCCCATACTTCTTTACTTTCACTTGAGTAAAGAAGTTTAGTCAGTACTTCTACTTTTACCAGAGTATTTTTAAACGTGAGTATCTGTACTTCTACTTGAGTAAAGGATGTGTGTACTTTTGCCCTCTCTGGTGAAATCCACAGACTAACACCTGCTCTCTCCTCAGGGTTAGTTAATGAGGCTCTGAGTGGATTCTCAGTGCCCGAGGTGGTGACTGTCTCCCGGCTGAAGGACGGTCTGTCCGTCCTGGAGCTTTTCCACGGAGAAACCTTAGCCTTTAAGGACCTGGCGATGACCTGCACCGTGCGCTTCCTCGACTACTTCCTGCAGAAACAGAATCGCAGAGCTACAGTCATTGTGGGTAAGACCTCACAGCTGTCATGTGATCACTAAGGAATCTGCTTTATCTGGTCTACAACATTAAGGGGAATATCTGACACAAAATATGTTTGGTGAGTTAGAGCCGAGTAGACCTTGATTTGTTTTAATCATAGTGATAATTACACTTTGATTATCATCACATTCATGCTCCCCAGAGGACGCACTAATCATAGATGATAAATGTACGGAATACAATTTTTGGGGCGAGGATATAAATGCAATTATTCGTCACATTATTTCCGATCCAAAACCTCAATGTGTGATGTCACAATATTCATATTCTGTACAAACTGTAACGTCCCATGAGACAAATGTAAAATGTGTGATATTGGGCTGTATAAATACACTTTGATTGATTGAAACGTGTGTGTGTGTGTGTGTGTGTGTGTGTGTGTGTGTGTGTGTGTGTGGAGTCACTAAGTACATTTACTCAAGTATTATTTGGACATACTTCTACCCTCATACATTTAACACGTATGTCGTTTATTTGCGTTTTCATTTACTTGCAATTTGTGACACTTTCACCATTCTGTTGCATTAATATCTCATCTTTTATGTTAGAGAAGAAACAGCAATGTCGTACCGGAGCCTACACACGGCGGCGTGCGTTGCCGCTTGGCGGTGGGCGTGTCTTGAGCTTGGGGAGTCAACGCGAGCAACGCGACCAACAACCAATCACATGAATCTCCCGCCCTGGACATACAAAGCAAAGCATTCATGCTACATCCATGCTGGCTAAATATACTGTCTATGCTTGCTAGCTGTCCATTCAAACGAAGTACACTGGATATAAACTCCCCAAACAGGTGAAAGCCTGCCAGTTTCACCCACTGTCTCTGCCACCTCCTCCCATGCCTGGCTCCTCCGGTTTGTATCCCTGTATGTAAAGAGGGACTGGTCATATAGTACCGGGTGATTCCCTCCCGCCACGATCATTTTCTCCTCAATTTTTTTACATATGGGAAATAACTGCAGTCTGGCTCTCCCAACATACACGCGGTTTGATTGGCTCGCGCTTGTACTGTCAGATTTGCATACGCGGGATTTGATTGGCTGACGCCTCCGTCGAGGCGGCAAAAGTAGAACATTGCTCTACTTTTGCAGCGAGCACCGCGAGAGAAGCTACGCTTTGCTCCCACAATGCAGTTCGGCGAATCGTGACGTCACCCCATTCAAAGTGAATGGGCAGAAGCGTTGAAGCTTCAACGCACGCCGCTGTGTGGACGGGCCTACACACGGCGGCGTGCGTTGAAGCTTCCAACGCTTCTGCCCATTCACTTTGAATGGGGTGACGTCACTTTTAGCCGAACTGCATTTTGGGAAGCGACGTGGAGCGTTGCTGGCGTAGCTCGCTTCAAAAGTATAGCAATGTTCAACTTCAATCGAATCATATGCCAGTACAAGCTCTAGCCAATCAAACCGCGTGCTTGTGTGTCAGGGACGGGAGATTCATGTGATTGGTTGTTGGTCGAGTTTCAGACACGCCCGCCGGCAAGCGTCAACGCACGCCGCTGTGTGGACGGGCCGTTACTGATCAACGTAGTAGGACTAGAGTGATTTTAACCATATCGCCCTAAAACCTGCTGATGTTTCCCTCTCCAGGAACATCAGGAGACACGGGGGGGTCGGCCATCCAAAGTGCGAAGGGCCTCAGAGGACTGGACGTTCTGGTGGTTTTTCCTCGAGGACGCATCACTCCAGTCCAGGAGAAACACATGATCACCTGCCTGGAGGACAACGTGCACGTGTTTGCAGGTAAATAAATCAAATATAAATAAATATTGGGAGTTCTCTGCTTTTAACCCATGCTAGTGCCAGGAGTCTAGTACTAGGAGCAGTGGGCAGCTATTGTACAGCGCCCGCGGAGCAGTGGGAGTGGGGGGGGAAGGGGGATGTCCGGTGCCTTGCTCAAGGGCACCACGGCAGGGCAGGAGGTGAACTGGGACCTCTCCAAGTAGCAGTCCACACTCAATATTTTAGGTCTGTTCGTCGGGGACTTGAACCGGCGACCCTACGTCTCACAGTCCAAGATAAGATAAGATAAGACTTTATTTATCCCGAAGGACATTGTTGTGCCAGAGTAACAAAATACAATAAACACAATAAACACAGCAGCAAAACTGTACACTAAAAGTGCAGCAAAAAGAGCAATTAAACATCGACAGACAACATGACACATAGAAACATAGACGGTCACACAATCAATGCAATTATTAGCAGTATTTAGTAGTTAGTGGTGCAACAAATAAAACGTAGTGGCAGTTACGTAATTGCACGTTATCATAGCATTATTAATAATACTAGTAATAATAATATTGCACATAGTTATATATATATATATTATATATATTTATAGCAGCGAGTGTATTGTAATGATGGTAATTATATTGATATGTTGCACATAGTGTTGGTGTGGAAGTTCTCAGTGCGCTTTACTTAGGGGTGAAGAGTTACAGAGTGTGATGGCCACTGGGAGGAAAGACCTCCTGTGGCGCTGTGTGGTGGTCTTCGGTGGTCTCAGTCTGTGGCTGAAAGTGCTCCGGTAGGAAACCAGCGTGGCATGCAGGGGGTGAGACCCGTTGTCCAGAATGCCGAGAAGTGTCCTCAGCATTCTCCCCTCCGACACCACTGCCAACGACTCCTGATCCACTCCCAGGACAGAGCCTGCTCTCCTGATGAGCTGGTTGAGTCTGTTGGCATCAGCTGTCTTCACCCCGCTGCCCCAACACACTACAGCAAAGAAGATCCCACTGGAGACCACCGAGTCATAACACATCTGCAACATAGTGCTGCAGACTTTGAAGGACCTGAGTCTCCTGAGGAAATACAGGCGACTCTGGCCTTTCTTATATAGGGCCTCAGTGTTTTTACTCCAGTCCAGTGTATTGTCTATGTGGACACCCAGGAACTTGTAGCTGTCCACAATGTCCACATCCATGCCCACGATGGTAACTGGGCTTGGGGCGGTGCTCCGCTTCCTGAAGTCAACCACTAGCTCCTTAGTTTTTGTGACGTTGAGCTGCAGATGGTTCTGACCGCACCACTCCACAAAACTGTCCACCACACTCCTGCACTCAGCTTCCTGATCTCTGACGATACAGCCCACAATGGCATCTGAGAACTGCTGCAGATGGCAGGACTGTGAGCCGTGTCTGAAGTCTGATGTATAGACTGTGAACAGGAAGGGAGAGAGGACCGTGCCCTGAGGAGCGCCCGTGCTGCTCAATATAATGTCAGAGGTGTTCTGCAGCTTCACGTACTGTGGCCGAGCTGTGAGATAGTTATCCAGCTCGCCAGTGGAGCATCCACCTGCATGTCCAGTAGCTTACTGCTGAGCAGGGCAGGTCTGATGGTATTGAAAGCACTGGAAAAGTCAAAGAACATGACTCTCACAGTGCTGCCTGCCTTCTCCAGGTGTGTGTGTGCTCTGTGCAGCAGGAAGATGATGGCGTCCTCCACTCCAATACGAGGCTGATATGCAAACTGCAGGGGGTCTAGTGATGGTGCGACCACTGTACGGAGGTGTTTAAGGACAGCCTCTCCAGCGACTTCATGGCATGTGACGTCAAAGCCACCGGTCTGTAGTCACTGTGTGTGCGTGGATGTATCTTCTTCGGCACAGGAACCAGGCATGTTGTCTTCCACAGGGCAGGGACGGCCATCATGTCCAGGCTCAGTTGAAAATGTGCCGAAAAACTGCACACAGCTGAGTAGCACATCCTTTCAGCAGACTGAGGCCGTCAGGCCCTGCAGCCTTCCTTGAGTGTAGACGACTCCCCTCACGTCCTCTGCAGTGATGGCGAGTGGGGGCACAGTGGGGCTGAGAGAGAGCCCTGGTCGGGGGGGGGGGCAAGAGGGATGAGATGGGAGGAAAGGCTCCCTGGGGGTCACAGGGGGTGAGTCACAGGTGGAGGAGCTGGAGGAGGGAGGGGTGGTAACCTCATCATCAAACCTGTTGAAAAACTGGTTTAAGTCATTGGCCTCCTGTAGGTCTCCTCCCATCACCTGGTCAGTCTTATTTCCATACCCAGTGATGGTTCTCATCCCACGCCACACTTCCCTGGTGTTGTTTTGGGCCAGTTTACTCTCCAGCTTCCTCCTGTAGCACTCCTCGTTTGTATTTCCTTCTTCAGTTGTAACTGCCTTCTTCATCTCCTCCTTGTCACCACTCCTGAAGGCAGCTTTGTTCCTGTTAAGTGACGCCTTGATGTCTTTGGTCACCCAGGGTTTATTATTGGAAAAACACTTAATTGTTCTGGCGGGGATTATATTGTCCGTGCAAAAATGAATATAGTCAATGATGCAGTCTGTGAGTCCGTCTATATCCTCCCCATGTGCATCACGGAGGACATCCCAGTCAGTCACCTCAAAACATCCCTGTAAAGTCTCCACAGCCTCCTGTGAGCACGTCCGTACAGGTTTCCGCTGGACTGCTGGTTTATAAAGGGGTTTTAAGTGCACCAGGTTATGGTCTGATCTGCCTAAGGGGGGGGAGTGCTATTGAGCTATATGCCTCCTTGACATTAGCATACAGTAAGTCTAATGTTTTATTTCCCCTCGTTTTGCAATCAACATACTGTTTAAAGGTTGGAAGAGATTTCTTTAGATTGACATGGTTGAAATCCCCAGATATTGCTATGAAGGCATTGGGATGCAGAGTCTGAAGTCTTGCAGTCGCGGAGTTGATGACGTCAGCATCAGCCCCGACTGACTGAGACCCTGCCGGTAAAGGGGTGTGGTGGCATTTTTATTATCGTTAAATTACATTGCATTTAGCTGACGCTTTTATCCAAAGTGACGTACAATAAGTGCGATATCTTCCTACATGACATACTGATCTCAGAGCTGCTGATCTGGGTATATCCTTCTCGTAAAATATGATTGTATGTCAGGGTGTCCGCGGGGTCTTAAAAAGTATTACAAGTTGATAAATCAATTTAGCGAAAATGAAGGCTATTAAAAAGTCATTCTCCAAGGCATTACATTTTGTAGCTTGTTTTCAATAAGTATATAAATGGTCCAGAGAGGTTGTATTCTACAGTCTGCCTGAATGTAATCATGGCGTAGGTGTGTAGTGTGATTCTGTGTAGTTTATTGATGGCATCCCGTTGGGTTTGACGTCATCTGAACAGGACATCGCACGCTCACTGCTTGATAGCGCGGAGGTCCGTTTACGCCGGTTGTTAAACAACATCGTTATGGGGAAATGCAAGTCTGCGTCCAAATGGTTGGAAGATAAGAAGGAAGCACAATCAATACTGTATATAGTCAATGTGAGGTGAAGTGTGTCGCCAAGGTAACCGGTTAAAACTCAAAGTGGCGATGAGGTCTTAACATGTATGGATTCCTGCATAGACCCTGCTATATGCACACCTTGAGGTATTGGAAGATGATAGGAGAGGACTCAATGTCAATTAAGTTAAAAAAGACGACGATTGTTACCAAGCTTCAGCAAGGGACTCCCTATGCTGTTTCCTTTTTTAAATGTAAAGAATCGGTTATATCATTTGATTCTGTATCTATAGGTCCCTCTGTGGGAGCGACTAGAAAACAATAAAAAGTTGGTTACAAAAAGACACAACGTTTTTACGACATTGGTTTTCATTCCTTCTACGCTGGTCTCTCAAAGACACCTTTAAAAAGAGACACGTGAATCACACAAGTCGTCAAATTAAACCAAAACATTGAAAACCTTTTCCATTTCAACAGAGCTGCAAACATCAGAATCAGAAACAGGTTTATCACCAGGTCGTTTAACTTTAACACATACGAGGAATTTGACTTGGTGTTGTGGTGCATACATAAATAAAAACTAAATTTAAAAACACAGATAGAAAACTATTTTAGGAAAACTAGAATAAGATAGTATAGTAAAATATAGCAGTATTTACATTAAAATGGTTGAAGGGACAGTTTCATTCCACAGGCCATAAGACTGTTAAACACCTGAACTTTTGAAAGAACCAGTGCCGATTCCAGGGCCCCTCGAACCAGCTTTTCAGCACCACGCACAGCCGACAGCAACCCCCCCCACAAGGCAACGACACTTAAGATAAGAAGCAGGATAGAACCGCAGTGACGCGTCCTAAAACCCGGATGTAAACTCCTTCCGGTTCCTTCGTCAAAACGCAATGCAATGTCTCCATAGGATTTTGGAAAATAGCTGGAAATCAGGTCTGTTGTTGAAACACATTTAAGAGACGGGTCACGTTTTGTTCGGATAATCTCCACGTGTCTATCCTACTTTTATAATTTTCGAAGCATAAATCTAGTCGCAAAATGCTAACGTTATGCTATAAAGGAACTACAGCTGGGTCGCTGCTTCAGCGTCACGCCGACTTCAGATCCATATTCAAACACACAGATTCTAAATGGTACGAGTTGAAGCGTTTGTTTGAACAGTCTGCAGGAGGCAGGGACTTGCTCTCAAGCAGAACAGAAACTAACTTAGAGGAGTGTTCACGTGTTCGGCGTAATGACGTAAAACGGCCTGGACAGCTTCTGTAGTCCTATTCAGCCACTTGGTAACAACCATCGTTTTTCAGACACGTAAACTCTTCAGAAATCACCAGTGGGGTCACTGCTGATGGATTTAATGTCCTAGAACAAAACGTGATCTGTCTCTTCAATTTGTGTCAAACACAGACCTTATTTGGAGCTATTTTCCAAAACCCTATGGAGAAATTGCTTTGCTTTTTATCGAAGGAACCGGACGTGGTAAAAATGCTAACTTACTTCCGGGTTTTAGGACGCGTCACTGCGGTTCTGGTTTCCCGACATGTCGTTGCAGTAAATTAAAGAGTGTTTCATGTTGTCGTTGCTGTGGACCTTCTTAATCTACCTTCTTTGGGGGCCCCCTTCTGGTCCGGGGCCCCAAGCAGCTGCCTGCCTTGCCTGTCCGAACATTCATCTGTTTGCAACTTACAAATTACTTATCTAATATATCATATTCCAATTAGACTCCCCTTGCACTATTTCTATTCTATTTTATTTGTATTTACTTGCACTATTTTAACAATTCTATCTGTTATTGTGTTGCACTGTTGGAGGAGTCTGTGACCTCAGATTTTCATCGACATATCTACACTGTAGCTATGTACACATGGCAATATGAATCTTGAACCCGTGTTGTTTTCCCTGCAGCTGACGGCAGCTCAGACGACATCGACCAGCCTCTGCGTCGCCTTTTTGCCGACCAGGATTTGGTCCGAGCTCACGGCCTGATGAGCCTGAACTCTGTGAACTGGTCCAGAGTCATGGTGCAGCTCGCTCACTTATCTACGCCTACCTGCAGCTCAGCGGGGTGAAGCAGGCGGAGGGAGATCTGCCTGAACTGGAGGTGGTGGTTCCTACTGGGGGGGGCGGGCAACATCGCAGGTGAGTCACTGGTACAGACTGCTATGACAATGATGGGGGTCAAAACACATCCATCTCTCCAAAACATATATGAGCAGTCCATTATTAGACAGGCACAAAACATGGTGTCCCACCTAGTGTTGTCACGATACCAACATTTTAGTTTCGATACCGATACCAAGTCAAGAATTGCGATTTCGAAACCGTCTTAAATGTCATTATTGTGCTTTATTTCAAACCTGGCATTTTTTTTCAGTCATAACACAAACCTTTGAACAATGAGAACAATAACAAAACAATGGCATTCAAGATAAAATGACAAGAATCCGTGTTAACTAAAATAGCAGCATCGTCTCAAACAACTTACCAAGTTTGATGTGTTGGATCCCTTGGTTTGCAGGGATCTGAAACATTTCTCACAGACAGGCCTCGTGGTGTCCGTAGGCTTGCCCTCGCTGTCGGAGATTTAACCAAAATACTTCAAAATGTCGTTTCATGCGTCTTTTTTGTCTACAAGCCGAGGCGCATCCGCAATCGCACGTGCAGCCACGCTTCTCGTTTCGTCACATGATAGGAGGCGTGTGGCGCAGTGGACTAGTGCGTTGGTGTTCGGATCAGGGGGTCACAGGTTCAAACCCCACTGCAGTCAGCATGTCGTTGTGTCCCTGAGACACTTCACCCCAAAGTGTTCCTGTGGGGATTGTCCCGTTCTTATTATACATCCATGGATTGCCCACAGTATTGAGTATGTAAGTCGCTTTGGATAAAAGCGTCTAACAAGTAACATGTAATGATATGAGAGCGTGCATGAGAGAAGAAAAAACGGCACTGCAGGCACGGCGGCAGGGAGTGGAAGCAGAGCGCTGAACACACACAGGAAATACGGCTCTTATTAAAACATTGAGATCATTGATCTCTTGAAAAAGAGATCAATGATCTCAATGGGATTTATCTGTATAAATAAAGGTTTTAAATGAAATGAAATGAAAAACATGTCATTCTTAAAGTACCGATACTAATGAAATGGAGGAACCGTAGCGTTTTTAACGGCAGGGTATCGTGACTTTTCTAGTATCGGTGCACCGTGCAACACTGGTCCCACCCACATACTCTACCCAGAATTCCAGCTCCTCCCGTCTGGTAGGAGATTCAGGGTTCCCAAGAGCAGGCTGAACCGCTACAAGCACTCATTCCTACCTATGCCCATTAAGCTTCTTAACATTCACATGTAATGAAATACACTTTTTAAATGTTGGCCATGAGGGTTGTGCAATAGGTCGCCATTGTCAGTCTGTGTATTGTGTTTGTTCAAACGGTGTATGAGTGATGATATGTGGATGTATTTTAATGTTCGTATCGTATCACTGCAGCTGGTGGGGAACTGGGTTAAAAGATGACTTCAGTCAACAATCCAGCGCTTGATTAACTAGTACTCAACTTAAGCTGAGTGTTTAATAATCAGGCTTGACAGTTGGGTTGGGAGGGTTACTTTAAAAATGTCCTCAGTTACAATAATTAGTTACATGTCAAAAAAAGGAATCGGTAACCTAATCTGAGTATCAAAATATAAAAGTAACCTGATCAAAAATGTGTACTCTAGGTGGGCTGATTTTGACTACCATGAGTAGTAGTAGTACTATTGGATATAGAGAGCCACAGATGAACAATATAATCATTTTTTTTCAAATCACTAGGCACTATCTGTCCAATCCAAATGATCCAGAGTGCCCTAAATCCTCCAAATCGGTCCACAGAGAGTACACATATTGCCATTTTCCTGTTAAAACTGCCATTGTCATCACTTCACGACTCGACTACTGCAATAGCATCCTCTACGGCAGGGGTATTCAACTAAAATTCAACGAGGTCCAGTTAGAGAAAATCTCCCCATGCAAAGGTCCGGAACATCAAAATGTCTAACTTGCTTCATGAATTAGTGTGTATATATTGAAGTAGCTGTAGCTTTATCAACGTCTGCATGTAATCAACAACTGACTGCCAATCAAATAAAGAAAGTACAATTCAAAAACAACAACATTTATTGTCCATTAACATTGAACTACAGATATACAGTAAATGCTGTGGATATGTGTAATGTTCCTCTCGGGCTGCATTTAAAAATAAAAATAGAGAAAATAAATAAAATATCTTTTGAAAATATGTGCATCTCAAAAGTGCTTAATTTTAGATAAATAAAATAAAGTGTAGCAGCAGCTTGAGTTTCCCTTTTTCTTTGTTAACCGTTTCACATCATGACTTAACAGTTTCAGCCGATTATAGAACAACATCAGTATTTACATCATAACCATTGAACAGTTTTAAAGTTTCTCTTTCTTTCCCTCTTATATTGCAGTCCCTCAATCACTTTGTTTTAATTCAGTGCGAGAATTGAGCTGGAGCTTGTCCTGCCAGGAGTTTAAATCTGGGCTGAAATGGTGTCAGGGGCCATTCTCATACACACATGCAGGTGCTCATTGGTTAGCCTCGGTTAGCTCATTGGTTAGCCTCGGTTAGCCCTGGAACGATATTTAGTTCTAATTTTGATCCTGGTCGACTGATCATATCGGGCTCTGAGACTGCTTATTTATTGTGACCTCAGTTCTGACTTGAGAGGGAATGTTTGGTCAAACACTTTGTGTTTTGTCTCATAGTGGAGTTTTGCCACTTTTAATGAGCACCACGGTCTCTGAACAAATGAGACACACTGGTTCTGTGCTCCCAGAGGGCAGGAAGAACATGAATGAGTCCGTCCACTCAGGGTTAAAAGCTCTGTTCTCACTGTCCACTTTCCTCTTCTTGGAGAGCGCCATGTGTAATTATTTGTCTCTCCCTGTCTGCCGCTAACACGCCTGTTCACTCTCCGCTTCTATCCCTGTATCGCTAATTATTCTCTTCACTCACTTTCCTCTCCGCTTCTCTCTGCCGCGCTCTCATCTCTTCTTCTGTGTTTCTCTCCCTGCATCGCTCACTCGTCTCTTTCGCCCCCTGTCGGCGGTGGTTAAAATAGAATCGCCCCGTCAAAATTGAAATCCCCTATTAAGTATTGATTATAGGTCCGGGTCCGTATATGTCGGCGTCTGGGTCCGGATCCGGACCGCGGTCCGCCTGTTTGCCGACCCCTGCTCTACGGCATACCATCCAACCTCCTCAATAGACTCCAACATATCCAGAACTCTGCTGCCCTTCTCCTCACCCACACCCGCTCCCGAGACCACATCACTCCCGTCCTCCAGAACCTCCACTGGCTCCCCGTCCGTCAAAGAATCAACTTCAAAGTCCTCCTCATTACTCACAGGCCCCCCCCTACCTCACAGACCTGCTGCACCACCACACCCCTTCCCCCCACCTCACAGACCTGCTGCACCACCACACCCCTTCCCCCCACCTCACAGACCTGCTGCACCACCACGCCCCTTCCCCCCACCTCACAGACCTGCTGCACCACCACACCCCTTCCCGCTGCCTCCGCTCATCAGAAGCCAACCTCCTATCCATCCCCACCCGCACCAAGCACCGGACCTGGGGGGACAGAGCCTTCTCCGTCGCTGCCCCCCTCCCTCTGGAACTCACTCCCCCATCAGAGACTGCACTGACCTCATCACCTTCAAAACACTCACAAAAACTCACCTCTTCAATCTGGCTTTTAATGTGTGATTGTTTTTGTATTATTTGACTTTAACTTTAACTATATATTTATTTGTTGTTCCTTCCTTTTCTTTTCCCTTCACTATATCTGTAAAGCGTCTTTGAGCACCTGTAACAGCGCTAACAAATTAAATCTATTATTATTATTATTGTTGATCCTGAAAATATCATAAATGGACTCAATACATCCTCAATAACCCCCATAAATCACTCCAAATGTGTCCAAATCGGCCAAGCCACTCTTTTACTATTATTTAAATAGGCTATAATGCTATTCATTTTAATTAACGCAACTTATGCTAATTGTGCAAATTGCCCAACATATGCAGGTTAGCATCCGGTGGTTTCTATGTGCTGCCGGGGACCCTTACTATACATTTCTGTCATAAAACGTTGGGGTAATCCACAACTATGAGCTGGCAACAAGACTACTAACATGCTCTGGGGATAATTACTTTATCATCATTTTAGCAGCAAAGATTTGTATGTGTTCCCAACATGCGTGTCTGTCTGTGTTTGTTTTGTCTCAGCTGGATACATTGTGAAGCAGATGGGAATGCCTCTGAAACTGGTGGCCATGGTGAACTCTAACGACATCGTTCACAGGACCGTAACCAAGGGGGACTTCTCCATGGCGGATACTGTCAAACAAACATTAGCCCCCGCTATCGACATCCAGGTAATACTGTCACCAGAGAGGCAAGAGTACACACATCCTTTCCTCAAGTAGAAGTACAGATACTCGTGTTTAAAAATACTCTGGTAAAAGTAGAAGTACTGACTAAACTTCTTTACTCAAGTCAAAGTAAAGAGGCTTTGAAGTGTACTTCAGTAAAAAGTACCCATAACTAGCAGCTGTTTTAAAGAGTACCTGACCTCCCTTTATATTAATAGAACAATAATGTCATTGTGTAGCTAATGAATGTTTCCATGCTGAACAACGGCAACATGACAACGTTCATTGGTCCCTCGTTCTTTAGAGGAAGAGCCAGGAAATGATGGATTACACGGATCGTGTTCAAATCAATAGGCACGCAATGACTCTAAAGAATAATGATCACGCATCAAACACACATTCAGACTAAAGGAACCAGCTGTTTGGGAAATGAAGAGAAGTAGAAAGTACAGGTATTTGAGTTCAACATGTAAGAAGTAGAAAGTACACAGGTATTTGAGTTCAACATGTAAGAAGTAGAAAGTACAGGTATTTGAGTTCAACATGTAAGCAGTAGAAAGACAGGTATTTGAGTTCAACATGTAAGAAGTAGAAAGTACAGGTTATTTGAGTTCAACATGTAAGAAGTAGAAAGTACAGGTATTTGGGTTCAACATGTAAGAAGTAGAAAGTACAGGTATTTGAGTTCAACATGTAAGAAGTAGAATTTTTCTTCGTAGAATCATACAGGTATTTGAGTTCAACATGTAAGAAGTAGAAAGTTACAGGTATTTGAGGTTCAACATGTAAGAGATCATACAAGTAGAATAGAAAGTACAGGTATTTGAGTTCAACATGTAAGAAGTAGAAAGTACAGGTATTTGAGTTCAACATGTAAGAAGTAGAAAGTACAGGTATTTGAGTTCAAACATGTAAGAAGTAGAAAGTACAGGTATTTGAGTTCAACATGTACAGAGAGTAGAAAGTACAGGTATTTGAGTCAACATGTAAGAAGTAGAAAGTACAGGTATTTGAGTTCAACATGTAAGCAGTAGAAAGTACAGGTATTTGAGTTCAACATGTAAGAAGTAGAAAGTACAGGTATTTGAGTTCAACATGTAAGAAGTAGAAAGTACAGGTATTTGAGTTCAACATGTAAGAAGTAGAAAGTACAGGTGTTTTGAGTTCAACATGTAAGGAAGTAGAAAGTACAGGTGTTTGATGTTCAACATGTAAGAAGTAGAAAGTACAGGTATTTTGTTCAACATGTAAGAAGTAGAAAGTACAGGTATTTGTGTTCAACATGTAAGAAGTAGAGAAAGTACAGGTATTTGGTTCAACATGTGAGAAGTAGAAAGTACAGGTATTTGAGTTCAACATGTAAGAAGTAGAAAGTACAGGTATTTGAGTCAACATGTAAGAAGTAGAAAGTACAGGTATTTGTGTTCAACATGAAGAAGTAGAAAGTACAGGTATTGTGAGTTCAACATGTAAGAAGTAGAAAGTACAGGTATTTGAGTTCAACATGTAAGAAGTAGAAAGTACAGGTATTGAGTTCAACATGTAAGAAGTAGAAAAGTACAGGTATTTGAGTTAAACATGAGAGAAGTAGAAAGTACAGGTATTTGGTTCAACATGAGAAGAAGTAGAAATACAGGTATTTGAGTTCAACATGTAAGAAGTAGAAAGTACAGGTATTGGTTCAAACATGTAAGAGTAGAAGTACAGGTATTTGAGTTCAACATGTGAGAAGTAGAAAGTGTTTTTGCAACAAAAAAAAAACAGGTATTTGTTCAACATGTAAGAAGTAGAAAGTACAGGTATTTGAGTTCAACATGTAAGAAGTAGAAATACAGGTATTTGAGTCAACATGTAAGAAGTAGAAAGTACAGGTATTGTGTTCAACATGTAAGAAGTAGAAAGTACGGTATTTGTGTTCAACATGTAAGAAGTAGAAAGTACAGGTATTTGTGTTCAACATGTAAGAAAGAGTAGAAAGTACAGGTATTTGGTTCAACATGTAAGAAGTAGAAAGTACAGGTATTTGTGTTCAAAGGTGAGAAGTAGAAGTATTAGAAGTACAGGTACAGGTATTTGAGTTCAACATGTAAGAAGTAGAAAGTACAGGTATTTGTGTTCAACATGTGAGAAGTAGAAAGTACAGGTATTTGAGTTCAACATGTAAGAAGTAGAAAGTACAGGTATTTGAGTTCAACATGAGAGAAGTAGAAAGTACAGGTATTTGTGTTCAACATGAGAGAAGTAGAAAGTACAGGTATTTGAGTTCAACATGAAAGAAGTAGAAAGTACAGGTATTTGTGTTCAACATGAGAGAAGTAGAAAGTACAGGTATTTGTGTTCAACATGTGAGAAGTAGAAAGTACAGGTATTTGAGTTCAACATGTAGAAGTAGAAAGTACAGGTATTTGAGTTCCAACATGAAAAGAAGTAGAAAGTACAGGTATTTGTGTTCAACATGAGAGAAGTAGAAAGTACAGGTATTTGAGTTCAACATGTAAGAAGTAGAAAGTACAGGCTATTTGTGTTCAACATGAGAGAAGTAGAAAGTACGGTATTTGTGTTCAACATGTGAGAAGTAGAAAGTACAGGTATTTGAGTTCAACATGTTAAGAAGTAGAAAAGTACAGGTATTTGAGTTCAACATGAAAGAAGTAGGAAAGTACAGGTATTTGTGTTCAACATGAGAGAAGTAGAAAAGTACAGGTTATTTGTGTTCAACATGTGAGAAGTAGAAAGTACAGGTATTTGAGTCAACATGTAAGAAGTAGGACAGTACAGGTATTTGAGTTCAACATGAAAGAAGTAGAAAGTACAGGTATTTGAGTTCACATGTAAGAAGTAGAAAGTACAGGTATTTGAGTTCAACATGTAAGAAGTCAAAGTAAAAGTCGTCAGAAAAATAAGTAGTGGAGTAAAGTACTGATACCAGAAAAATGTACTTAAGTACAGTAACAGAGTATTTGTACTCCACTACTTCCCACCTCACTCAGCTTGTAGGAAGACCTGCTCATCAGTGAAGTCCCCTGAAAACATCATGATTCATGTTAACTCACATTGACTTAGAAGTAAATGAAATGTCCCCCATGATGAAAGTAAAATGGACATCCACTGCTTGTTGGTCCTGTAGGACCCGTACAACATGGAGCGGGTGTTCTGGCTGCTGCTGGGCAGAGACGGAGCTTCAGTGAAGAAGATGATGGAGGAGTTTCAACAATCACACAAACACTCTCTGCCAGAAAACCACCGCAAACTGGTACCAGTCATTCAACCTACAGAGCTGAGTCCAGATCAGATGCACGCTGAAGGCTCTTTGAGCAGGGTTTCTCTCACTGATCCTGCTGTTATGTTAAATGTTTGTTGTTCATGTGTCTTGATATGTGTCTGTTGATGTTACACATGGAGCTGCTGGGATGCAAGTCAACTTTCAGACTTGATCTGACCATTCAAGTATTATCGTATCGTAACTCTTAGTACACTTTGAGACACCACTTCTGTGTTGTGTCCAGTGAAAAGCAGCCGGAAACCGGTTTGATCTGGTTGTGAAAATCCTGAATGTCCTCTTCCAACATGAGTAACGTGATAACAAAGGTATCCCAACTGTAGCTGTGAACATGAGGGATGTGTGATTACCTAGAAGAGCATCAGGACTGTTTGAGGCAGATGATAGCTATGTGATTAACATGATGATTCAGCCTCTATGGAGAGAGACATCAAGCATGCTCATTTCTGACGTGGAGCTAATCTGAAGTAAACATTGAATACTGCTTCTATTCCTCCATCTTGTGACTGTGTAACTCCCTCTCTTGGATGTCAGCATGTGAAGGACACTGTTCAGGAACTAGTTGATGCTCTGTATGTGATGACTCCTTCCATTCTGGAGAGGATCACAGACACATGGATCCTGAGGCTGAAGCTCAAGCCGGGGACCAGGGAGAGTTTCTAACAGATCTGTTTCTCTTCCAGCTGTCCCAGGTGTTATCCACTGGATCAGTGAGTGATGAAGGCATCCTGGAGACCATGAGGAGGTGCTGGGAGGAGAACCAGTATGTCCTCTGTCCTCACTCTGCTGTGGCTGTGTGGCATCACTACCACTGTCCCCACAAACCCACCATCAACAGGTCAGCGTACATCTGTTTACACACACACACACACACATACACACACACACACACACACACACACACATGCATTCTGCACAGTTTCTATCATATCGTTTTATTGTTGTTGCACTGTTGGAGGAGACCTACGATTTTCATTGTCCTAACTACACTGTAGCTATGTACAAATGACAATAACAGCCTTGAAACTTGAAACACACACACACACACACACACACACACACACACACACACACACACACACAAAAGCAGTGGTCACACAGCAGCTTGGTGAGGCTGTCCTTTAGGAAAGGTCTGATCTAGATCTTAAAAAATGACTTGAACTCTTTTAATAATAATAATAATAGATTTAATTTGTTAGCGCTGTTACAGGTGCTCAAAGACGCTTTACAGATATAGTGAAGGGAAAAGAAAAGAAAGGAACAACAAATAAATATATAGTTAAAGTTAAAGTCAAATAATACAAAAACAATCACACATTAAAAGCCAGATTGAAGAGGTGAGTTTTTGTGAGTGTTTTGAAGGTGGTGAGGTCAGTGCAGTCTCTGATGGGTTGGGGGAGTGAGTTCCAGAGGGAGGGGGCAGCAACGTCCCCCCTGGTCCGGTGATTGGTGCGGGTGGGGATGGATAGGAGGTTGCTTCTGATGAGTCTGAGGCAGCGGTAAGGGGCGGGTGGTTGCAGCCGTGTCTGTGGAGTAGGGGAAAGGGGTGTGCTGTGCAGCAGGTCCTGGAGTTAGGGGGAAGGGTGTGGCGGTGCAGCAGGTCTTGCAGGTTAGGGGAAAAGGGGTGTGGCGTGCAGTCAGTTCTGTGAAGGTACGGGAAGGGTTGTGGCGGTGCAGCAGGTCTGTGAGCAGCGGGAAGGGGTGTGGTTGGTTTAAGCCGGTTCTGTGATGTAGGGGGGAAGAGGGAAGAGGCGTGGTGGTGCCGCAGTCTTGTGATGTAACTGGGAAGGGGGTGGTGGTGCAGCAAGTTCTGTGGAGGTAGGGTGAAGGGGCGGGGGGTCAGCAGGTCCTGTGAGGTAGGGGGAAGAGGGAAGAATGGCGCGTGGTGGGCAGCAGGTCTGTGAGTAACGGGAAGGGGTGTGGGTGTGCAACAGTTCTGTGAGTAGGGGGAAGGGGCCTTGGTGGTGGCGCAGGTCTGTGAGGTAGGGGGAAGGGGCGTGGTGGTGCAGCAGGTCTGTGAGGTGGGGGGAAGGGGCGTGGTGGTGCAGCAGGTCTGTGAGGTGGGGGAAGGGGCGTGGTGGTGCAGCAGGTCTGTGAGGTAGGGGGAAGAGGTGGTGGTGGCAGCAGGTCTGTGAGGTGGGGGGGGGCGTGGTGGTGCAGCAGGTCTGTGAGGTGGGGGGCGTGGTGGTGCAGCAGGTCTGTGAGGTAGGGGGAAGGGGCGTGGGGTGCAGCAGGTCTGTGAGGTAGGGGAAGGGGTGGTGGTGCAGCAGGTCTGTGAGGTAGGGGGAAGGGCGTGGTGGTGCAGCAGGTCTGTGAGGTAGGGGGAAGGGCGTGGTGGTGCAGCAGGTCTGTGAGGTAGGGGGAAGGGGCGTGGTGGTGCAGCAGGTCTGTGAGGTAGGGGGAAAGGGTGTGGTGGTGCAGCAGGTCTGTGAGGTGGGGGAAGGGGTGTGGTGGTGCAGCAGGTCTGTGAGGTAGGGGGAAGGGGCGTGGTGGTGCAGCAGGTCTGTGAGGTAGGGGGAAGAGGCGTGGTGGTGCAGCAGGTCTGTGAGGTAGGGGGAAGGGGCGTGGTGGTGCAGCAGGTCTGTGAGGTGGGGGGAAGGGGCGTGGTGGTGCAGCAGGTCTGTGAGGTAGGGGGAAGGGGTGTGGTGGTGCAGCAGGTATGTGAGGTAGGGGGAAGAGGCGTGGTGGTGCAGCAGGTCTGTGAGGTAGGGGGGGGGGCCTAGTTGTTGAGGGCTTTGTGAGTAATCAGGAGGACTTTGAAGTTGATTCTTTGACGGACGGGGAGCCAGTGGAGGTTCTGGAGGACGGGAGTGATGTGGTCTCGGGAGCGGGTGTGGGTGAGGAGAAGGGCAGCAGAGTTCTGGATACGTTGGAGTTTATTGAGGAGGTTGGATGGTATGCCGTAGAGGATGCTATTGCAGTAGTGGAGTCGTGAAGTGATGAATGCATGAATCAGGGTTTCAGCAGCAGAGGAGGAGAGTG
>NW_022990075.1:0-39911 GCF_902827175.1 Gymnodraco acuticeps | reverse complement strand
GGGTGGCCGACCTGCTGGTGGGGCTGCTGTCCGTCAGCCTGTTCTCTCTGTACGGTGCTCAGCTATTATGCATGTTCTGTTGGAGGAGCCATTTCTACACTGAAGCTTAAGGATTCAAGGCTTTTGTTATCATTGTGTGTCCATAGCTACGTGCTGATTGGCCGCTGGCCGCTGGGCCCCGCCTCTTGCGACCTCTTCCTGGTCCTGAACCATGGGGTGAGCAGCTCCTCGGTGCTCCACCTGCTGCTCATCAGCCTGGACCGCTTCCTGTGCGTTGTGGCGGCCGCTCAGCTACCCGCGCGCCGCAGTGCTAACGCAGCGAGGCTCATGATTAGCTGTGCCTGGCTCCTCCCCTTCCTGCTCTGGACCCCCTCCATCCTGAGCTGGCAGAGCAGCGGGGGGGAACGTCTGGTCCCGGACGGAGAGTGCTTCCTGCAGCTGATCTCTAGCCCCGCCGCCACGCTCGCCACCACGCTGCCCTCCTTCTTCCTGCCCGCCCTCATCATGGTGGCCCTCTACAGGTGAGAGAGACACAGAGTAACTTGCTAACACACACACACAAAAACACACACACAAACACACACACACACACAAACACACACAAAACACACAACAAACACACACACACACACACACCTTACCTTACCTCACCTCACCTCACCTCACCTCACCTCACCTTACCTATTCCTCCTCGTACAGCCGTCTCTCGGTGGCGAGTCGTGGCAGATTGATAGTTCGCCCGGCGACCTCCAGCCCCTTGATCAAGGACTTCCTGTTGAAGCGGCGTCGCAGCGTGGTGAGCAGAGAACCCGCCTCCGACGTGTCTCTGAACCAATCAGAGAGCAGCACGCCCAAGTCTGGGAGGAGCAGGAAGACGTCCAGGAGTCCTGCGGCGGACACTCGTATCGAAGACTCCAACAAGATTGAGACGGACTCTTCGTCCAACGCAGACGCCAACAAGACGACGTTCTCCACCTTCAGCAGCTTCAGGTCTGTGGGGGAAACTCACTGAGACAAACCAGCACAGAGGGAACAAGTACACACATCCTTTACTCAAGCAGAAGTACAGATATTCCTGTTTAAAAATACTCCGGTAAAAGTAGAAGTACTGACTAAACTTCTTTACTCAAGTAAAAGTAAAGAAGTTTGGGCTTTGTGTCCTTGGGCGAGACACTTCACCCTAATGTTCAGTATTCACTGTTCCATGTCTGATATGTGTAATATGTGAAGCGCTTTGAGCATTCGGAAAAGTACTCGTATAAATGTAATGAAAGGCAGATTCAAACTAAAGTAACCAGCCTGTTTTGAAAATGTAAGAAGTAGAAAGTACATCATTGCATTTAGCTGACGCTTTTATCCAAAGCGACTTACAATAAGTACGTTCGACCAAAAAATACAAACTTGAAGAAAACAGAATCATAAAGTACATCAGGTTTCATCGAGCCAAACATTTCAAGTGCTACTCGACTGGCTTTAGATAAGCCAGTCCTTTATTAGTATATAAGTGCTTTGTTAATAGTTCTATCGCTCGAAGTGGAGTCGATAGAAGGTGTGCAAGCTATCTGCTGTCCTGATGTCAATGGGGAGCTCATTCCACCATCTTGGAGCCAGGACAGCAAACCACGTGTTTTCGCCGATGGGAACTTGGGTCCCCCTCGCAGCGAGGGCTGCAGCGAGTCGTTTGGCGATGCAGAGCGTAGTGCACGCGCTGGGGGTGTACGGTTTAACCATGTCCTGGATGTAGGAAGGGCCAGATCCATTCGCAGCACGGTAAGCAAGTACCAGGTGTCTTGAAGTGGATTCTAGCAGTTACCGGAAGCCAGTGAAGGGAGCGGAGAGGCGGAGTGGGTGTGGGAGAATTTAGGAAGGTTGAGACCCCAGACGAGCCGCTGCATTCTGGATGAGCTGCAGAGGGTCGGATGGCACATGCAGGTTAGACCCAGCCAGGAGGGAGTTTGCAGTAGTCTAGGCGTGAGATGACGAGAGCCTGGACCAGAACCTGCGTGGCTTTCTGAGTCAGCTGGGGACGTAGCTTCCTGATGTTGTAAAGCGTTTGTATCTGCAGACAACGGGTCTGTAGCAGCGATGTTTGCAGTTGAAGGACAGGTTGTTATCTAGGGTCACACCCAGATCCTTGCAGTCTGAGTCGGGGAAACAACTGAGGTGCCGATGTTGATTGTTAGGTCAAGAGTGGGATTCAATCTTTTCCGGGAAGGATGAGCAGCTCAGTCTTGTCAAGGTGAGCTTGAGGGTGATGAGCAGACATCCACTGAGAGATGTCAGCTAGACAAGCAGAGATGCGTGCGACGACCTGGGTCTCTGAGCGGGGAAAGGACAGAATTAATTGGGTGTCGTCAGCGGCTAGCAGTGGTAGAAACAAAGCGCATGCTCCTGTGCTAATGACTGATCCGAGCGAGTTTGGGTACAGGAGAGAAGAGGAGGGGACCAAGAACAGAGCCCTGAGGGACCCCTGTAGTTAATTGACAAGGTCGGACTCAGGACCCTCTCCAAGTCAACCCTTGTAGGTACGGTCTTTGCAGGTATGAGGTGAGGAGGGAAAGTGCAGAGCCTGAAACTCCAAGTTCTTGGAGAGTGCGAAGAGGACTCTGATGATTCACCGTGTCGAATGCAGCAGACAGGTCCAACAGGATGAATGAACAGAGGAGAGGGATGCAGTTTTGGCAGTGTGCAGTTCCTCCGTGACAGCAATGAGAGCAGTTTCTGTGGAGTGACCTGCCTTGAAACCAGACTGGTGCGGATCCAGAAGGTTGTTCTGATGAGATAACAGGAGAGTTGTTTAAAGACAGCGCGTTCAAGTGATTTAGACAGGAACGGGAGAGGAGAGAGACAGGCCTGTAGTTTATAACATCAGACGGGTTGAGAGTGGGTTTCTTTAGGAGAGGGTTTACTCTTGCCTCCTTGAGACTGTTTGGAAAGTGACCAGAAGTTAGAGAAGTGTTGATGAAATGGGTGAGAAACGGTAGAATATCAGGAGCGATAGTCTGAAGGAGGTTTGAAGGGATAGGGTCCAGAGGACAGGTGGTAGGACGGGCAGAGGTAATGAGGGTAAGAACCTCACTTGGAGAGAGAGGGGAAAAGGAGGTTAGTGTGTTGGTGTAAGGAGGGTCTGGTGACCCAGCGGTGAGTAAAGGTGAGTCAGAAAAAGAAGAGCGAATATCATTAACCTTTTTTTCAAAGTGGTTAACAAAGTCGCTTGACAGAAGTGAGGAGGGGGGAGGGGCTTTGGGGGGGTCAAGAGGGAGGAGGGGGAAGGGGCTTTGGGAGGGTCCAAGAGGGAGGAGGGGGAAGGGGCATTGGGGGGGTCCAGGAGGGAGGAGGGGGAAGGGGCTTTGGGGTGGTCCAGGAGGGAGGAGGGGGAAGGGGCTTTGGGAGGGTCCAAGAGGGAGGAGGGGGAAGGGGCTTTGGGAGGGTCCAAGAGGGAGGAGGGGGAAGGGGCTTTGGGGGGGTCCAGGAGGGAGGAGGGGGGAGGGCTTTTGGAGGGTCCAAGAGGGTGGAGAAGATGGAAAATAGTTTTTTAGGATTGGAATAGGAAGATTGGATCTTATCTTGAAAGAAAGTGCTTTTTGCCTGAGAGATCGAAGCAGAGAAAGAGGAGAGGAGAGCTTGATAGGTTAGGAGGTCGTCACGGTGTTTGGATTTCCACCATTTCCGCTCTGCTGCCCGAAGGACGGTTCTATTAGCACGCAGTGCGTCATTTAGTCAGGGAGCAGGAGGGGACTGACGAGCCTGCCGAGATGTGAGAGGACAGAGAGAGTCCAGAGAGGATGAGAGAGTAGAGAGGAGAGTTTCTGCAGCAGAGTTTGGAGGCAGGAGTTGGAACGAGTCAGAGGAAGGGAGGGCTGAGAGCACCGATGAGGCAAAGGTAGAGGGGGAGAGGGAACGAAGGTTACGGCGGACAAGTGCAGGATGAGAAGAGATTAGTTTGTTATGTTTTGAAAGGGAGAGAGAGAATGAAATGAAGAAGTGATGGATGTGTGGAGCGGGTTTACAGAGAGGTTAGAAGTAGCGCAGTTCCTTGAGAATATGAGATCAAGGACATTGCCAGCTTTATGAGTCGGTGGGGACGGAGAGAGTGAGAAAGCAAAGGTGGTTAACAGAGATGTTAGTTCGTCTATCTTCCCCGTCTGGAGGTTGAAGTCTCCGAGAAGTACAGCGGGAGGACCAGTTTCAGGGATGTGTGAGAGGAGATGATCTAATTCCTCCAAGAAGTCCCCCAAGGCGCCTGGTGGACGGTAGAGAACAACAATGGTTAACTGTATAGGATGGGCTACTGGGACGGCATGGAATTCAAAGGTGGAAGGAGTGAAGTTAGGTAGCTTGAAGAGGGAAAAGCTCCATTTGGAGAGAGAGCAGGAGACCAGTGCCACCTCCTCTGCCAGTGGGTCTGGGTGTATGGGAGAAGGAATATGCAGTGGAGAGAGCTGCTGGGGTGGATGTGTTGGATGGAGTAATCCAGGTCTCAGTGAGAGCAAGGAAATCCAGAGACTGCAGGGAGGCGTAGCCAGAGATGAAGTCAGCCTTAGGAACAGCTGACTGGCAGTTCCACAGGCCACCTGAAACTAGATGTTGGATCTCAGTGGAGCACGTGGGATAGACGAGAGCAGGCCGGTTATATCGATTAGGAGATACACGGGGCCAGTGATAATTGTGAGAAGACACATGAACAGGAATGGAGAAAATACACATGATTATAGCATGAGGGGCTAAACAACAAAATGAAAACTAAACACCAGCGATACTTAGCTCAGGTATTTGTGTTCAACATGTAAGAAGTAGAAAGTACAGGTATTTGTGTTCAACATGTAAGAAGTAGAAAGTACAGGTATTTGTGTTCAACATGTAAGAAGTAGAAAGTACAGGTATTTGTGTTCAACATGTAAGAAGTAGAAAGTACAGGTATTTGTGTTCAACATGTGAGAAGTAGAAAGTACAGGTATTTGTGTTCAACATGTAAGAAGTAGAAAGTACAGGTATTTGTGTTCAACATGTAAGAAGTAGAAAGTACAGGTATTTGTGTTCAACATGTAAGTAGAAAGTACAGGTATTTGTGTTCAACATGTGAGAAGTAGAAAGTACAGGTATTTGTGTTCAACATGTAAGAAGTAGAAAGTACAGGTATTTGGGTTCAACATGTAAGAAGTAGAAAGTACAGGTATTTGAGTTCAACATGTAAGAAGTAGAAAGTACAGGTATTTGTGTTCAACATGTAAGAAGTAGAAAGTACAGGTATTTGAGTTCAACATGTAGAAGTAGAAAGTACAGGTATTTGAGTTCAACATGTAAGAAGTAGAAAGTACAGGTATTTGAGTTCAACATGTAAGAAGTAGAAAGTACAGGTATTTGAGTTCAACATGTAAGAAGTAGAAAGTACAGGTATTTGTGTTCAACATGTGAGAGTAGAAGTACAGGTATTTGGGTTCAACATGTAAGAAGTAGAAAGTACAGGTATTTGGGTTCAACATGTGAGAAGTAAAAAGTACAGGTATTTGTGTTCAACATGTAAGAAGTAGAAAGTACAGGTATTTGTGTTCAACATGTAAGAAGTAGAAAGTACAGGTATTTGTGTTCAACATGTAAGAAGTAGAAAGTACAGGTATTTGTGTTCAACATGTAAGAAGTAGAAAGTACAGGTATTTGAGTTCAACATGTAAGAAGTAGAAAGTACAGGTATTTGTGTTCAACATGTGAGAAGTAGAAAGTTCAGGTATTTGAGTTCAACATGTGAGAAGTAGAAAGTACAGGTATTTGTGTTCAACATGTGAGAAGTAGAAAGTACAGGTATTTGAGTTCAACATGTAAGAAGTAGAAAGTACAGGTATTTGAGTTCAACATGTAAGAAGTAGAAAGTACAGGTATTTGAGTTCAACATGTAAGAAGTAGAAAGTACAGGTATTTGGGTTCAACATGTAAGAAGTAGAAAGTACAGGTATTTGAGTTCAACATGTAAGAAGTAGAAAGTACAGGTATTTGAGTTCAACATGTAAGAAGTAGAAAGTACAGGTATTTGAGTTCAACATGTAAGAAGAAAGTACAGGTATTTGAGTTCAACATGTAAGAAGTAGAAAGTACAGGTATTTGGGTTCAACATGTAAGAAGTAGAAAGTACAGGTATTTGTGTTCAACATGTAAGAAGTAGAAAGTACAGGTATTTGTGTTCAACATGTAAGAAGTAGAAAGTACAGGTATTTGAGTTCAACATGTAAGAAGTAGAAAGTACAGGTATTTGTGTTCAACATGTAAGAAGTAGAAAGTACAGGTATTTGGGTTCAACATGTGAGAAGTAGAAAGTACAGGTATTTGTGTTCAACATGTAAGAAGTAGAAAGTACAGGTATTTGTGTTCAACATGTAAGAAGTAGAAGTACAGGTATTTGAGTTCAACATGTAAGAAGTAGAAAGTACAGGTATTTGTGTTCAACATGTGAGAAGTAGAAAGTTCAGGTATTTGAGTTCAACGTGAGAAGTAGAAAGTACAGGTATTTGAGTTAACATGTAAGAAGTAGAAAGTACAGGTATTTGAGTTCAACATGTAAGAAGTAGAAAGTACAGGTATTTGAGTTCAACATGTAAGAAGTAGAAAGTACAGGTATTTGGGTTCAACATGTAAGAAGTAGAAAGTACAGGTATTTGAGTTCAACATGTAAGAAGTAGAAAGTACAGGTATTTGAGTTCAACATGTAAGAAGTAGAAAGTACAGGTATTTGAGTTCAACATGTAAGAAGTAGAAAGTACAGGTATTTAGTTCAACATGTAAGAAGTAGAAAGTACAGGTATTTGGGTTCAACATGTAAGAAGTAGAAAGTACAGGTATTTGAGTTCAACATGTAAGAAGTAGAAAGTACAGGTATTTGAGTTCAACATGTAAGAAGTAGAAAGTACAGGTATTTGAGTTCAACATGTAAGAAAGTACAGGTATTTGAGTTCAACATGTAAGAAGTAGAAAGTACAGGTATTTGGGTTCAACATGTGTAAGAAGTAGAAAGTACAGGTATTTGAGTTCAACATGTAAGAAGTAGAAAGTACAGGTATTTGAGTTCAACATGTAAGAAGTAGAAAGTACAGGTATTTGAGTTCAACATGTAAGAAGTAGAAAGTACAGGTATTTGAGTTCAACATGTAAGAAGTAGAAAGTACAGGTATTTGGGTTCAACATGTAAGAAGTAGAAAGTACAGGTATTTGTGTTCAACATGTGAGAAGTAGAAAGTACAGGTATTTGGGTTCAACATGTAAGAAGTAGAAAGTACAGGTATTTGGGTTCAACATGTGAGAAGTAGAAAGTACAGGTATTTGTGTTCAACATGTAAGAAGTAGAAAGTACAGGTATTGGGGTTCATTAGCTCCATGTCAGAAATGAGCATGCTTGATGTCTCTCTCCATAGAGGCTGAATCATCATGTTAATCACATAGCTATCATATGCCTCAAACAGTCCTGATGCTCTTCTAGGTAATCACACATCCTGTCATGTTCACAGCTGCAATTGATACCTTTGTTAGCATGCTGCTCTCATGTTGGAGGAAGACATTCAGGATGTTCCCAATACTTAGTATGATACCGTTTTCCATCGCAGGTCTCAGGAGCAGCGGCTTCAGAGACTCACGGCGAGGGAGAGGAGGGTGACGAAGACCATCCTCTGCATCCTGATAGCCTTCATCGTCACCTGGACGCCGTACAACGTGATGGCAGTGGTCGCCGCCTTCTGCCACGTGTGTGTGCCGGGCTTCCTCTGGACGGGGGGGTACTGGCTCTGCTACATCAACAGCGCCGTCAACCCGGGCTGCTACGCCCTCTGCAACGTGACCTTCAGGAACACCTTCCTCCGCCTGCTGCGCTGCAGGAAGAGCAGCCGGTGAAGCAGGGAACTGTGACGTGTCTTCAATATATTCTCACATTGCATAGACTACTGATGAAGCAGCTCGGCCTGACTATCAGTGAGAAACTTCCCATTGGACTCAGAGAAACCGGAACATTCTTCAATATATTCTGACCTTTTATAGATGAATAAAAGGCAGATTAAAACAGAGCTGCAGGGATGCTGGTATTGAACTGTGTTGGTTCCTGAAGGCAACATCTCTCTGGTCCAATGAGATTCATTCATGTGATTTTGGATTATGTCAGAAAATAATCTCTGTGTCAAACAAACGTTTATGATTCTAACACGTTTAGTTCAGCAGGAAAATCTCCACATATTAACTCCACTTTGTGATTCCTGAGGTAAAAAGCTAATGTTGGGCTATAAAGGAACTACAGCACGGTCACATGACTTCACGTCACCACCGCTAAGCTAAAGGAGGCTAATGTTGGGCTATAAAGGAACTACAGCACGGTCACATGACTTCACATCACCACCGCTAAGCTAAAGGAGGCTAATGTTGGGCTATAAAGGAACTACAGCACGGTCACATGACTTCACGTCACCACCGCTAAGCTAAAGGAGGCTAATGTTGGGCTATAAAGGAACTACAGCACGGTCACATGACTTCACATCACCACCGCTAAGCTAAAGGAGGCTAATGTTGGGCTATAAAGGAACTTCAGCTCGTCACATGACTTCACGTCACCACCGCTAAGCTAAAGGAGGCTAATGTTGGGCTCTATAAAGGAACTACAGCACGGTCACATGACTTCACGTCACCACCGCTAAGTTAAAGGAGGCTAATGTTGAGCTATAAAGGAACTACAGCACGGTCACATGACTTCACGTCACCACCACTAAACTAAAGGAGGCTAATGTGGGCTATAAAGGAACTACAGCACGGTCACATGACTTCACATCACCACCGCTAAGCTAAAGGAGGCTAATGTTGGGCTATAAAGGAACTACAGCACGGTCACATGACTTCCCTTCACCACCGCTAAGCTAAAGGAGGCTAATGTTGGGCTATAAAGGAACTACAGCTCAGTCACATGACTTCACGTCACCACCGCTAAGCTAAAGGAGGCTAATGTTGGACTATAAAGGAACTACAGCACGGTCACATGACTTCACGTCACCACCGCTAAGCTAAAGGAGGCTAATGTTGGGCTATAAAGGAAGTACAGCACGGTCACAGGACTTCACTTCACCCCCGCTAAGCTAAAGGTGGCTAATGTTGGGCTATAAAGGAACTACTGCACGGTCACATGACTTCACGTCACCACCGCTAAGCTAAAGGAGGCTAATGTTGGGCTATAAAGGAACTACAGCACAGTCACATGACTTCACGTCACCACCGCTAAGCTAAAGGTGGCTAATGTTGGGCTATAAAGGAACTACAGCACGGTCACATGACTTCACGTCACCACCGCTCAGCTGGAGGAGGCTAATGTTGGGCTATAAAGGAACTACAGCACGGTCACATGACTTCACGTCACCACCGCTAAGCTAAAGGAGGCTAATGTTGGGCTATAAAGGAACTACAGCACGGTCACATGACTTCACGTCACCACCGCTCAGCTGGAGGAGGCTAATGTTGGGCTATAAAGGAACTACAGCACAGTCACATGACTTCACGTCACCACCGCTAAGCTAAAGGTGGCTAATGTTGGGCTATAAAGGAACTACAGCACGGTCACATGACTTCACGTCACCACCGCTCAGCTGGAGGAGCTAATGTTGGGCTATAAAGGAACTACAGCACGGTCACATGACTTCACGTCACCACCGCTAAGTTAAAGGAGGCTAATGTTGGGCTATAAAGGAACTACAGCACGGTCACATGACTTCACGTCACCACCGCTCAGCTGGAGGAGGCTAATGTTGGGCTATAAAGGAACTACAGCATGGTCACATGACTTCACGTCACCACCGCTAAGCTAAAGGAGGCTAATGTTGGGCTATAAAGGAACTACAGCACGGTCACATGACTTCACGTCACCACTGCTAAGCTAAAGGTGGCTAATGTTGGGCTATAAAGGAACTACAGCACGGTCACATGACTTCACGTCACCCCCGCTAAGCTAAAGGAGGCTAATGTTGGGCTATAAAGGAACTACAGCACGGTCACATGACTTCACGTCACCCCCGCTAAGCTAAAGGAGGCTAATGTTGGGCTATAAAGGAACTACGGCACGGTCACATGACTTCACGTCACCACCGCTAAGCTAAAGGAGGCTAATGTTGGGCTATAAAGGAACTACAGCACGTTCACATGACTTCACGTCACCACCGCTAAGCTAAAGGAGGCTAATGTTGGGCTATAAAGGAACTACAGCACGGTCACATGACTTCACGTCACCCCGCTAAGCTAAAGGAGGCTAATGTTGGGCTATAAAGGAACTACAGCACAGTCACATGACTTCACGTCTCCACCTTGTTTTTGTGCATTAATCAGACTCCAGGCTTTTTTAATGGAATAACAATGAAATCCGGAGTCCAAAAATAAAACCCTATAATCTTTAATCAATATGTGGCTGGAGCCTCTCTGTGTGTTGAAGCTCTGTGATTGGATTTTGATGCCGCAATGCACCTTGGGATACGTAGTTGACTCTTCTGTCCAGGATTCGTGTACCTGTGACCTGTTATTGAAGAAGCTAGTATCTTATATTCTTTACACAGTGTCTTTGTTTATGTTTATTAAGGATCCCCAGTAGCTTTAAAAGCTACTCTTCCTGGAGTCCGCACATCTAAAGTAATACAACAACAATACAACAACAATCAAGACATAAGTCCTGCATCATTAAAAACATTCAACATCACCCACATCATCAACACATCTCATCCACTTTCAATATCAATCTCATCCAAGGATGATGCACAAGACCCCCCCACCAGCACAAAGCATGAGATAACATGACATTAGGGTTCACAGCTCAGAGGGTACATGGTCATCAGTAGATGGCCCTTCAATCTCTTCTTGAAAGAGGCTCTGGACTCTCTGTCAGCCAGGTGGTTTGGCAATGAGTTCCTTTATAGCTCTATAAGACACAGAAGAGTTCAGGAGATGGGTCCTGGGTTTAGGTTCCCGTAGATGGCCTGATGCAGCTTGGTCCTGGGTTTAGGTGCCCGTAGATGGCCTGATGTAGCTTGGTCCTGGGTTTAGGTGCCCGTAGATGGCCTGATGCAGCTTGGTCCTGGGTTTAGGTGCCCGTAGATGGCCTGATGTAGCTTGGTCCTGGGTTTAGGTGCCCGTAGATGGCCTGATGCAGCTTGGTCCTGGGTTTAGGTGCCCGTAGATGGCCTGATGCAGCTCGGTCCTGGGTTTAGGTGCCCGTAGATGGCCTGATGCAGCTTGGTCCTGGGTTTAGGTGCCCGTAGATGGCCTGATGCAGCTTGGTCCTGGGTTTAGGTGCCCGTAGATGGCCTGATGCAGCTTGGTCCTGGGTTTAGGTGCCCGTAGATGGCCTGATGCAGCTTGGTCCTGGGTTTAGGTGCCCGTAGATGGCCTGATGCAGCTTGGTCCTGGGTTTAGGTGCCCGTAGATGGCCTGATGCAGCTTGGTCCTGGGTTTAGGTGCCCGTAGATGGCCTGATGCAGCTTGGTCCTGGGTTTAGGTGCCCGTAGATGGCCTGATGTAGCTTGGTCCTGGGTTTTTAGGTGCCCGTTAGATGGCCTTGATGTTGCTTGGTTCCCTGGGTTTAGGTGCCCGTAGATGGCCTGATGCAGCTTGGTTCCATGGGTTTAGGTGCCCGAGATGGCCTGCATGAGTAAGCTTGTCTAGTCTTATGGTCGTGCTCGTCTCTCGTATAAACTATTGATCATAAATATACAGTGTTTTTTTGCTAAATTGGAAATTTTTTTTAGGAAAAGTGATAACACGAGATTGCAGACGTTTCTCAACTGGAAGCCATGATAGGCCTTCTATGCATAACTCCAATATGAGTGCGCTTCAAACAGTGGAGTCTGGCAGCCTTATTTGAGCTATTGTAATTTCTGTAAATGTGTTTTTGCTGCTGATGACCATGTGACCGGACAGTACTCAAGATGTGCACAAAACCAGAGACTGAATGACTTGCTTCAAAGTGGCTGGTGTTACATACTTTGTACATTTTCTCACCACAGGCCTTCCTTGCCCATTTATAGTTACGATACTGTCAATTTGCTTTGTCAACCGTAAACCAGAAATCAAGAACAATGCCAAGCAGCTTAGTCTCGTTGACTGTTCCACTGGCGACAGCCGGCTGTCAGCTTAATGAGGATTGCTGCTTAACATCTGTCTGGATCCGAACACCATTGCTTTGTTTTGGCAATGTTGAGTACCAGTTTGTTATTGTTGACCCAGTCTGCTAGGGCTCTAATCTCTATTTTAAGTAGATAGTTTAACTCACTGCATGTTGATGCTGTACTGTTCATTGTGGAATCATCAGCATACATTATCACACTGGACTTATTTAATACGTAAGGAAGGTCTTTTGTGAATATAGAATACAACAAAGGCCCAAGCGAACTCCCCTGTGGGACCCCACACTGCGACACCTTACTTTCAGAGAAGCTCCCATTGAAAAAACACTCGCTGCCTTCTCCTAGTCAGGTAGCTCTCCGTCCAACACATAAGCAAACAGAACCAAAGCCATAGCAACAGAACCAAAGCAACAGAACCAAAGCCATAGCAACAGAACCAAAGCCATAGCAACAGAACCAAAGCCATAGCAACAGAACCAAAGCCATAGCAACAGAACCAAAGCCATAGCATTTGAGTTTGTTTCAGCAGCAGACTATGATCGATTACATCGAAAGCTGCGCTAAAGTCTAACATCACAGCTCCTACAAGCCCTCCTATCATCCATGCTCTTTGACCAGTCGTCGGCATCGGCGCCGGATTCATTTCAGAAGTGGGGGGCCAAAAAGTGCGTGTGTATGTGACAAATAGCCTACTTGCCAACCCTCACGATTTTCGCGGGAGACTCCCGTTTTCCTCCCGGGGTCATATTTATCCCGCATTTCTCCCGATTTCTGACTAAATCTGATTTGTTTCATTCTAACATAACGCACCAAATGTTACTGTTTCCCACTCGGACTTCAATACAGCTACACCATTGTTTTGGTTTCCATGGTAACGTGTCTCTTTAGTAGCACGAGCAAATGAAAAGTCTGAGAGGGTCTTTCAGGAGGAAGATAGTCAGAGAAAACAGAACAAGAATGGACAACTCAACCCTCTGCTCACTCCCTTTCCTGTACATTAAACTATACAGACCAGCCCACACATATGACAGCGCAGTTGCTCATTCCATCTCTTCTTTTTCCTGCTACGCTCTTGTTGACAAGCTGAATGTTGACTGGTGTTTGACTGAAGTAAGCTCTGTGAAAAGTTCCAGTTATTAACTCGGTATTTACAAGCTGTCATCTCCACATTTGGAGAAAGTTACAAGCCGTTTGACAGCAGCACATCTGCATATTTCACAGAAGGCTCGTTTAGTGGTTTTGCAAATAATTAACCACTCTCTGTTTTTGTACCATTCTGCATTGAAGTACCTTCTCTTTGCCCAAATAAGCTTTTATTTGCCCGTCACAATGTCCCGAGAACAAACCTCCATGCAGTCGGAACCAGCCTGTTTCGGTTTCAACGATGCCGGCGGCGGCGGTTTGGACAGCCTCTGCGGCCGCAGAGCTGCTGCTGGGGTTCATCTGGCTGCGCTGGTTCTATGGTTGAAGGACCAGGCTCCGGAGTTGTGGATGTCAGGGAGTGTGACATTCAAGTTGTTGAATTTCAGCTAGTTTGACTGTATTTTGTTTTCTTATGCGCCGGTTCTTCTGACATGTTTGCAAGTTTATCTATCTAGGTTAACGGCTGACACACACTGAACAACGTAACACATAGCCTAACGTAAATAACGTAACAAATAAACACATCTAAGCTTTGTTATTGGTTGTAATGTACATGGATACATTTGAATGGTGTGACAATGTCCTATTTGATTGGATTAAAATGTACATATTCTTCCTGTTATGTCTGCCTGCTGTATTTTACCTAATGCAAAGTGACCTGCTCCATCGAAATCAGTCGCATTGATCCGAAGACACATTTTGAGTTGTATACACTGTTGGAAAGAGGAGATTCCTAGCTTTCTAATGATATCAGGATTGTTTTTGTAGCCTACTATATTAAGCAAAATATGTCACATTATATAATGACTGTCACCGAGTCATCATTTTGAGAAAAAGGCCTTAAAGTTTCCTCTTCTCTGGATCGATCTGATTGATTATTAGCGGAGCAAATGATCAAAGTAGTACGGAGGGAAGATATTTTCGTTTGGATTACTGGTCTGGGGGGAGCTCGCGAGTGTGTGCGTGTATACCACGTGTGTGTGTTTATGTATTTTTGCGTTTGTTTCCCGGGGAAAACTTTCAGGAGAAACACCGGCTGTTGTTATGCTTGCTGTGACGTCAAATTACTCCGTTCTCCGCTTGTAATTATGCCGTTAAAGCTTCAAAGCTGTATTTATCATCTGAATTTGCCGAAACAAGTTTAATATTCTGAAAGCCAAGACTTTGTTTATTGAAATCAGATGGAAAACAAACTGTAACGGACCCTGCGGTGTTATCTATGATTACTATGCCTTACATTCATAATGTCAGCGGAGGGAGGGAAGCGGCGCTGTAGAAGAGCAGAGTGGCGAGTGAGAGGCGAGCTGTGTTCTTCCCTTTACAAGCTTCAAAAATGCCTGGAGCTACTGAGATTGAATATAACAATCAAAAATAACAAAAATATCACAGCTAGATCAGATGGCGTTCTTTTTAGATGCGACTTTAGAGTAGAGGGGAATTATTGAAACGGGATGTGTACATGGTTCCGCGGCATCCGCTGCTGCGAAAATGTGGGGCAGGGCCGTAAAGTGGGGGGGCCAATGGCCCCCTGGCCCCCCCGCTTCCGGCGCCCTTGGTCGTCGGTCATTTGTGCAAGTGCTGTTCTTGCAGAGTGACCGTCTCTATAGGCATGTTGGTACTTCGTTGTCAGATTGTTACTTGAAAAGTAGTATTGAATTTGGGTGTATACTATTTGTTCTATGAATTGACTCAGGGAGGAGACTGATAGGTCGACTGTTGGAACCAGCAAAGGTCTTTCTTTGACCCTCGGGTAATGGGATGACCTTTGCTTCCTTCCAGATCTCGGGGCACACGCCTTGCTCTAAACTTTTATTAAAAATGTGACTCAATGGCTTGGAAATGTATTTGGCCGTCATTTTGAGCAGTTTCCCATCAAAGCTGTCGATCCCGGGAGATTTATCATCGAACATTGTTGTGATGATCCAACAGGAGAGATGTCCTTCAGAAACCTTTAACGCTTTAACTCTTTCATTCAATGAAGTTTCTCTGGGATCAACAGCACTTTCCAGGAAACGTCTGATCATGACCAACAGTATGAAACACCTCTGTGGCTTTAAACGGATTACAACCTGCTGTGACAGTGTTCCTGTTTTCGTGCTGTCCCTGAATGTTACACAATGCATAAATACCATTTGATTAACCTGCAATCCAAACGTTATCCGAGTAAAAGTAGAAACTTTTAGCATCAAAATATACTTAAAGTACCAAACGTAAAAGTAGATCTTGTACTTGAGTAAAAGTAGAAGTACTCAGATCTTGTACTTGAGTAAAAGTAGAAGTACTCAGATCTTGTACTAGAGTAAAGGTAGAAGTACTCAGATCTTGTACTTGAGTAACAGTAGAAGTACTCAGATCTTGTACTTGAGTAACAGTAGAAGTACTCAGATCTTGTACTTGAGTGAAAGTAGAAGTACTCAGATCTTGTACTTGAGTAAAAGTAGAAGTACTCAGACCTTGTACTGGAGTAAAAGTAGAAGTACTCAGATCTTGAGTAAAGTAGAAGTACTCAGATCTTGAGTAAAAGTAGAAGTACTCAGATCTTGTACTTAATTAAAGTATAGTACTCAGATCTTGTACTTGAGTAAAAGTAGAAGTACCAGAGAGTAGGAATACTCTGTTACAGTGAAAGTCCTGCATTCAAAATGTTCCTCAAGTGAAAGTATAAAAGTATTCTCATCTAAATATAGTGAAAGACAGTAAAAGTAGTCGTTGTGCAGATTGGTCCATTTCAGAATAATATATATGATATGTTTTATAGTGATTGATCATGAAAGTGTTCTCAAAGCTGGTGAAGGTGCAGCTAGTTTGAAGTACTTTGTATACTGCAGGGTAGCTGGTGGATTTACTCCAGGTGGAACTAAAGTCTGATTAATATCTGAAGCACAATTAGACGATCTGATTATTATCACTGATTCATATTCATCACACATCTCAACACTCAGATCCACAGAAACACAAACCCAGAACAATGTACAGGTTTTATTTTGTTCATTCATACAAGTCTCATCAAGCAACGTCAATAATCTAAAGTTCAAAAATAGATTTCATAGAGGATTGATCCAGACGTTATCTTCAGCTACTGGGAGGAGCTTCACTACGTTAAACACTACGAGCTACAGCGCTACTGCAAACACGCGGGAAGAAATCAGAGCAAAGGTCGAAGGTCGGAGTGTTTCAGAGGAGGCTCGGTTTGTGATGAAGAAGAGGATCGTCAGGAGGAAGTCATCTTCGTCTTCTTCTGTCCTTCAGTTGGTCTTCTTTACCCTGGAGGACAGACACACATTCAGACGAGTCAATAACTGAGCCGACTCAAAACCATCACTAAACCAACAGCCAGACATGAGTCCTGAACCCTGACCTGAGTCAGCATTATGAGTCCTGACCCCTGACCTGAGTCAGCATTATGAGTCCTGACCCCTGACCTGAGTCAGCATTATGAGTCCTGACCCCTGACCTGAGTCAGCATTATGAGTCCTGACCCCTGACCTGAGTCAGCATTATGAGTCCTGACCCCTGACCTGAGTCAGCATTATGAGTCCTGAACCCTGACCTGAGTCAGCATTATGAGTCCTGACCCCTGACCTGAGTCAGCATTATGAGTCCTGACCCCTGACCTGAGTCAGCATTATGAGTCCTGAACCCTGACCTGAGTCAGCATTATGAGTCCTGACCCCTGACCTGAGTCAGCATTATGAGTCCTGAACCCTGACCTGAGTCAGCATTATGAGTCCTGACCCCTGACCTGAGTCAGCATTATGAGTCCTGACCCCTGACCTGAGTCAGCATTATGAGTCCTGACCCCTGACCTGAGTCAGCATTATGAGTCCTGACCCTGACCTGAGTCAGCATTATGAGTCCTGAACCCTGACCTGAGTCAGCATTATGAGTCCTGACCCTGACCTGAGTCAGCATTATGAGTCCTGACCCTGACCTGAGTCAGCATTATGAGTCCTGACCCCTGACCGAGTCAGCATTATGAGTCCTGACCCCTGACCTGAGTCAGCATTATGAGTCCTGAACCCCTGACCTGAGTCAGCATTATGAGTCCTGACCCTGACCTGAGTCAGCATTATGAGTCCTGACCCCTGACCTGAGTCAGCATTATGAGTCCTGACCCCTGACCTGAGTCAGCATTATGATGCCTACCTACTGAGTCAGCATTATGAGTCCTGACCCCTGACTTGAGTCAGCATTATGAGTCCTGAACCCTGACCTGAGTCAGCATTATGAGTCCTGACCCCTGACCTGAGTCAGCATTATGAGTCCTGACCCCTGACCTGAGTCAGCATTATGAGTCCTGAACCCTGACCTGAGTCAGCATGATGAGTCCTGACCCCTGACCTGAGTCAGCATTATGAGTCCTGACCTGAGTCAGCATTATGAGTCCCGAACCCTGACATGAGTCAGCATTATGAGTCCTGACCCCTGACCTGAGTCAGCATTATGAGTCCTGACCTGAGTCAGCATTATGAGTCCTGAACCCTGACCCTGAGTCAGCATTATGAGTCCTGAACCCTGACCTGAGTCAGCATGATGAGTCCTGAACCCTGACATGAGTCAGCATGATGAGTCCTGACCCCTGACCTGAGTCAGCATTATGAGTCCTGACCCCTGACCTGAGTCAGCATTATGAGTCCTGACCCCTGACCTGAGTCAGCATTATGAGTCCTGAACCCTGACCTGAGTCAGCATTATGAGTCCTGAACCCTGACCTGAGTCAGCATGATGAGTCCTGACCCCTGACCTGAGTCAGCATTATGAGTCCTGACCTGAGTCAGCATTATGAGTCCTGAACCCTGACATGAGTCAGCATTATGAGTCCTGACCCCTGACCTGAGTCAGCATTATGAGTCCTGACCTGAGTCAGCATTATGAGTCCTGAACCCTGACCTGAGTCAGCATGATGAGTCCTGAACCCTGACCTGAGTCAGCATTATGAGTCCTGAACCCTGACCTGAGTCAGCATGATAAGTCCTGAACCCTGACATGAGTCAGCATTATGAGTCCTTAACCCTGACCTGAGTCAGCATTATGAGTCCTGAACCCTGACCTGAGTCAGCATGATAAGTCCTGAACCCTGACATGAGTCAGCATTATGAGTCCTTAACCCTGACATGAGTCAGCATTATGAGTCCTGAACCCTGAGTCAGCATTATGAGTCCTGAACCCTGACCTGAGTCAGCATTATGAGTCCTGACCTGAGTCAGCATTATGAGTCCTGAACCCTGACCTGAGTCAGAATTATGAGTCCTGACCTGAGTCAGCATGATGAGTCCTGAACCCTGAGTCAGCATTATGAGTCCTGAACCCTGAGTCAGCATTATGAGTCCTGAACCCTGACCTGAGGCTGCAGCCACACGAGGACAAAAACGGCCGTTTGCGTTACTGTTTAGTGTCACATAGACCATTCGGCCACACGAGGACGACCGCATACGGCACTAAACGACTGAGGAAACGATAACGGGTCCCAAGGTGGATAGAACGGCATACGCAACGCTCTGGGGGTCCAACGGCTCCGTGTGTACGCCCTATACGATCATTTTCTGATAATGATTGCGCAATAGCCCCGCCTCTCCCCACCTCCGCGTACCCCGCGCCATTGCTGATGTGTTTCGCCACCAACAACAACAACAATGGCGGATCGCAGAGTTGCTATCTTGCTCCGGACGCTACTGACCATGCTACAGTTCTTTGTGCAACATCTACAGCAGACTTACACATCATGGGGGATCTTACTCGCTGCTTTTGTGGATATGTACTGCAGCTTCAGCGATCATTTTCTGATAATGATTGCGCAATAGCCCCGCCTCTCCCCACCTCTGCTGCTCACCCCCGCGTCAAAGTAAACTGCACACTGAATTCAGATTATTTATCTTTCTCTCGATATGGACATAAACGCGAGTGAAGTCTAATCTGACAGGATGGAGACACTTCTCAAACTACCTAGTTATAAATATGTTTATTTTTGCTGTCGGCCGGGTCACTCATTACTGGATCAGCTGCTGCATGAGACAGACACTGACGCTGTCCGGAGAGAGGGAGGAAAAAGAGAGGCTCCGTGTATTTGTATTATTATATTATATAGAGTCGTTATTCATTTGTTTTAAAGCTCAATAACTAAGAAGACCTTTGACCGGCACTTTTATCATTTTGTCGGAAGGTTTAAACTTTAATACACGTTGACTGGCGAAAAACTCTGCCCGGTTCCCTCGGCCCCCACCGCGGAGAATAAACAGAAGGGCAACCATGACAACCATGCTTCTTCGCTGCTTTTGTGGAGGAAGTTACAGCGCCACGTACAGGCTCCTGCATGTACTGCAGCTTCTCCAGCGGTTGGAGCTAAACGGAGCGGTCTCGTGTGGACAGACACTATCCGGATAACTATTGCGTGTGGACGGAAGCTTGTTTGCGATTGCGTTTGCGTTAATCCTATGCGTTTAGACGTTTTCGTCCTCGTGTGGCCGGGGTCTGAGTCAGCATTATGAGTCCTGAACCCTGACCTGAGTCAGCATTATGAGTCCTGACCTGAGTCAGCATTATGAGTCCTAAAGACATGAGTCAGCATTATGAGTCCTGACATGAGTCAGCATTGAGTCCTGACCTGAGTCAGCATTATGAGTCCTGAACCCTGACCTGAGTCAGCATTATGAGTCCTGAAGACATGAGTCAGCATTATGAGTCCTGACCTGAGTCAGCATTATGAGTCCTAAAGACATGAGTCAGCATTATGAGTCCTGACATGAGTCAGCATTGAGTCCTGACCTGAATCAGCATTATGAGTCCTGAACCCTGACCTGAGTCAGCATTATGAGTCCTGAAGACATGAGTCAGCATTATGAGTCCTGACCTGAGTCAGCATTATGAGTCCTAAAGACATGAGTCAGCACTATGAGTCCTGACATGAGTCAGCATTGAGTCCTGACCTGAGTCAGCATTATGAGTCCTGAACCCTGACCTGAGTCAGCATTATGAGTCCTGAAGACATGAGTCAGCATTATGAGTCCTGACCTGAGTCAGCATTATGAGTCCTAAAGACATGAGTCAGCATTATGAGTCCTGACATGAGTCAGCATTGAGTCCTGACCTGAATCAGCATTATGAGTCCTGAACCCTGACCTGAGTCAGCATTATGAGTCCTGAAGACATGAGTCAGCATTATGAGTCCTAAAGACATGAGTCAGCATTATGAGTCCTGACATGAGTCAGCATTGAGTCCTGACCTGAATCAGCATTATGAGTCCTGAACCCTGACCTGAGTCAGCATTATGAGTCCTAAAGACATGAGTCAGCATTATGAGTCCTGACCTGAGTCAGCATTATGAGTCCTAAAGACATGAGTCAGCACTATGAATCCTAAAGACATGAGTCAGCATTATGAGTCCTGACCTGAGTCAGCATTATGAGTCCTAAAGACATGAGTCAGCATTATGAGTCCTAAAGACATGAGTCAGCACTATGAGTCCTAAAGACATGAGTCAGCATTATGAGTCCTGACCTGAGTCAGCATTATGAGTCCTAAAGACATGAGTCAGCACTATGAGTCCTGAACCCTGACCTGAGTCAGCATTATGAGTCCTAAAGACATGAGTCAGCATTATGAGTCCTGACCTGAGTCAGCATTATGAGTCCTGACCTGAGTCAGCATTATGAGTCCTGACCTGAGTCAGCATTATGAGTCCTGACCTGAGTCAGCATTATGAGTCCTGACCTGAGTCAGCATTATGAGTCCTGACCTGAGTCAGCATTATGAGTCCTGACCTGAGTCAGCATTATGAGTCCTGACCTGAGTCAGCATTATGAGTCCTGACCTGAGTCAGTATTATGAGTCCTGACCTGAGTCAGCATTATGAGTCCTGACCTGAGTCAGCATTATGAGTCCTGACCTGAGTCAGTATTATGAGTCCTGACCTGAGTCAGCATTATGAGTCCTGACCTGAGTCATTATATGAGTCCTGACCTGAGTCAGCATTATGAGTCCTGACCTGAGTCAGCATTATGAGTCCTGACCTGAGTCAGCATTATGAGTCCTGACCTGAGTCAGAGCACTATGAGTCCTGACCTGAGTCAGCATTATGAGTCCTGACCTGAGTCAGCATTATGAGTCCTGACCTGAGTCAGTATTATTGAGTCCTGAACCCTGAGTCAGCATGTATGAGTCTGACCTGAGTCAGCATTATGAGTCCTGACCTGAGTCAGCATTATGAGTCCTAAAGACATGAGTCAGCACTATGAGTCCTGACCTGAGTCAGCATTATGAGTCCTGACCTGAGTCAGCATTATGAGTCCTGACCTGAGTCAGCATTATGAGTCCTAAGACATGAGTCCAGCATTATGAGTCCTGACCTGAGTCAGCATTATGAGTCCTGACCTGAGTCAGCATTATGAGTCCCTAAAGACATGAGTCAGCATATGAGTCCCGACCTGAGTCAGCATTATGAGTCCTGACCTGAGTCAGCATTATGAGTCCTAAAGACATGAGTCAGCACTATATGAGTCCTGACCTGAGTCAGCATTATGAGTCCTGACCTGATTCAGCATTATGAGTCCTGACCTGAGTCAGCCTTATGAGTCCTGACCTGAGTCAGCATTATGAGTCCTGACCTGAGTCAGCCATTATGAGTCCTGACCTGAGTCAGCATTATGAGTCCTGACCTGAGTCAGCACTATGAGTCCTGACCTGAGTCAGCATTATGAGTCCTGACCTGAGTCAGCATTATGAGTCCTGACCTGAGTCAGCCTTATGAGTCCTGACCTGAGTCAGCATTATGAGTCCTGACCTGAGTCAGCATTATGAGTCCTGACCTGAGTCAGCATCTGAGTCCTGACCTGAGTCAGCATTATGAGTCCTGACCTGAGTCAGTATTATGAGTCCTGAACCCTGAGTCAGCATTATGAGTCCTGACCTGAGTCAGCATTATGAGTCCTGACCTGAGTCAGCATTATGAGTCCTGACCTGAGTCAGCACTATGAGTCCTGACCTGAGTCAGTATTATGAGTCCTGAACCCTGAGTCAGCATTATGAGTCCTGACCTGAGTCAGCATTATGAGTCCTGACCTGAGTCAGCATTATGAGTCCTAAAGACATGAGTCAGCACTATGAGTCCTGACCTGAGTCAGCATTATGAGTCCTGACCTGAGTCAGCATTATGAGTCCTGACCTGAGTCAGCCTTATGAGTCCTGACCTGAGTCAGCATTATGAGTCCTGACCTGAGTCAGCATTATGAGTCCTGACCTGAGTCAGCACTATGAGTCCTGACCTGAGTCAGCATTATGAGTCCTGACCTGAGTCAGCATTATGAGTCCTGACCTGAGTCAGTATTATGAGTCCTGAACCCTGAGTCAGCATTATGAGTCCTGACCTGAGTCAGCATTATGAGTCCTGACCTGAGTCAGCATTATGAGTCCTGACCTGAGTCAGCATTATGAGTCCTGACCTGAGTCAGCATTATGAGTCCTAAAGACATGAGTCAGCACTATGAGTCCTGACCTGAGTCAGCATTATGAGTCCTGACCTGAGTCAGCATTATGAGTCCTGACCTGAGTCAGCATTATGAGTCCTAAAGACATGAGTCAGCACTATGAGTCCTGACCTGAGTCAGCATTATGAGTCCTGACCTGAGTCAGCATTATGAGTCCTGACCTGAGTCAGCATTATGAGTCCTGACCTGAGTCAGCATTATGAGTCCTGACCTGAGTCAGCATTATGAGTCCTGACCTGAGTCAGCATTATGAGTCCTGACCTGAGTCAGTATTATGAGTCCTGACCCTGAGTCAGCATTATGAGTCCTGACCTGAGTCAGCATTATGAGTCCTGACCTGAGTCAGCATTATGAGTCCTGACCTGAGTCAGCACTATGAGTCCTGACCTGAGTCAGCATTATGAGTCCTGACCTGAGTCAGCATTATGAGTCCTGACCTGAGTCAGCATTATGAGTCCTGACCTGAGTCAGCATTATGAGTCCTGACCTGAGTCAGCATTATGAGTCCTGACCTGAGTCAGCATTATTAGTCCTGACCTGAGTCAGCATTATGAGTCCTGACCTGAGTCAGCATTATGAGTCCTGACCTGAGTCAGCCTTATGAGTCCTGAACCCTGAGTCAGCATTATGAGTCCTGACCTGAGTCAGCACTATGAGTCCTGACCTGAGTCAGCACTATGAGTCCTGACCTGAGTCTACATTATGAGTCCTGACCTGAGTCAGCCTTATGAGTCCTGAACCCTGAGTCAGCATTATGAGTCCTGACCTGAGTCAGCATTATGAGTCCTGACCTGAGTCAGCACTATGAGTCCTGACCTGAGTCAGCACTATGAGTCCTGACCTGAGTCAGCATTATGAGTCCTGACCTGAGTCAGCATTATGAGTCCTGACCTGAGTCAGCACTATGAGTCCTGACCTGAGTCAGCATTATGAGTCCTGACCTGAGTCAGCATTATGAGTCCTGACCTGAGTCAGCATTATGAGTCCTGACCTGAGTCAGCATTATGAGTCCTGACCTGAGTCAGCATTATTAGTCCTGACCTGAGTCAGCATTATGAGTCCTGACCTGAGTCAGCATTATGAGTCCTGACCTGAGTCAGCCTTATGAGTCCTGAACCCTGAGTCAGCATTATGAGTCCTGACCTGAGTCAGCACTATGAGTCCTGACCTGAGTCAGCACTATGAGTCCTGACCTGAGTCAGCATTATGAGTCCTGACCTGAGTCATAATTATGAGTCCTGACCTGAGTCAGCATTATGAGTCCTGACCTGAGTCAGCATTATGAGTCCTGACCTGAGTCAGCATTATGAGTCCTGACCTGAGTCAGCATTATGAGTCCTGACCTGAGTCAGCATTATTAGTCCTGACCTGAGTCAGCATTATGAGTCCTGACCTGAGTCAGCATTATGAGTCCTGACCTGAGTCAGCCTTATGAGTCCTGAACCCTGAGTCAGCATTATGAGTCCTGACCTGAGTCAGCACTATGAGTCCTGACCTGAGTCAGCACTATGAGTCCTGACCTGAGTCAGCACTATGAGTCCTGACCTGAGTCAGCATTATGAGTCCTGAACCCTGAGTCAGCATTATGAGTCCTGACCTGAGTCAGCACTATGAGTCCTGACCTGAGTCAGCACTATGAGTCCTGACCTGAGTCTACATTATGAGTCCTGACCTGAGTCAGCACTATGAGTCCTGACCTGAGTCAGCATTATGAGTCAGCATTATGAATGAGTATGGAATGAGTCCCCAGCCCCCCCACAGAGTCTCACCCCTGGTCTTCTTCCCTTTGGAGGCGCAGGGCTTGGCCACCGTGACGCTGGGCTGGCACTCTGCGTTGAACAGAGCTCTCTTCAGAGTTCCTGAGCGGCTCTTCGTGTTCGTGTCGGCGTCGCAGGACCCCCAGGGGGCGAACTTGTACTTACAGTCGCCTGCAGAGGAAGAAAACGTACTTTAATATACTTATATATTGTATATTTATGTGTGTAATCAGTGTGTTTGAGATGTATATAAAGTGTCTATTCAGTGTGTGTGTGTGTGTGGGTGTGTGTGTGTGTGTGTGTGTGTGTGTGTGTGTGTGTGTGTGTGTGTGTGTGTGTGTGTGTGTGTGTGGGTGTGTGTGTGTGTGTGTGTGTGTGTGTGTGTGTGTGTGTGTGTGTGTGACTCACTGATGTCCTTCTTCCAGTTGCAGGGCACTCCGCAGTGGATCTTGTCTCTCGTCTCTCCACACACTGCGTCTCTCAGTCCGTCTCCACAGTCTCCCTGCTCGGGGACACACTTCCCGTACTGAGTCTCTGCGGGGGGGCAGTCTGAGGGGGGGCGGGTCTTATCATGTTTACCACCTGGGGGGGGGGGACATTAGTTTAAGTTGGGAAGAAGTCCGAACATTTTTGACAGAAACACAGGAGTATATATTTTGGAAAAACACATTTGGTTTGAAAAAAGTTCAGATCATTTGTGTTTAGTTTCAATGTTTTTGAAACATCACATGTTTTTATGAAGAAGTTGGAAATCTGCATATTTTTTACATAAGATTCAGAAATGTTTTCATATTTTGAGTCACATTGAGTTCAATCGGGAAAGAGTCAGAACATTTGACAGAAACATGGGAATATATTAAAAAATGGAGTTTGGAAAAAGTTGAAAATATGTTGTGTTAAAGTTCTAATCTTTTGAAACATCACATATTTTTAGATCAAATTCAGAAAATCTTTGATTATTTTCAGAGAAAATTTGAATTGAACGATAAAGAAAAACTCAAGATTCTCTTTATTGTGAATCAGAGATAAGTCTGAGCTTCACGTCGGGGTTCACATCTCTCTCAGCTCTGCAGCAGTTCAGCACGACTAAACACAGGTGTGTGTGTGTGTGTGTGTGTGTGTGTGTGTGTGTGTGTGTGTGTGTGTGTGTGTGTGTGTGTGTGTGTGTTCATGATAAACTGGATAGGAGTTTTGAATCAGAGTTTAAGGGACTGCAGAGATTAAAATAGGGAACAAACTCGATGAACGCAGAATCAGAGTTTTGATTTGATATTAGAGTGTGTGTGCAGTGTGCATTCAAGTGTGTGCACGTGTGTGTGTGTGTGTGTGTGTGTGTGTGTGTGTGTGTGTGTGTGTGTGTGTGTGTGTGCAGTGTGCATTAGTGTGTGTGTGTGTGTTGAAGATGTCATTTCTCACCAGCAGGTGAACCCGGTCGTCCCACTGTTTACCTGCAATCTGGGGGTGAAATGCATTGTGGGAAACAGCAGGGAGCTCTCTCACCTTTGTGGTTCTTGTTCCTCCGGCTGGCCTCACAGCTGAGAGTCAGCAGCAGCACGAGCAGCGTCACTGAGAACAAACCTCGCATCCTGCACACACGCAACAACTACAAATCAATGTTTTACATTAGTCTCTGGCTTTCATTGTATTCATTATTACATCACATGACATGATATCACATCACATGACATGACATCACATGACATCACATGACATCACATGACATGACATCACATGACATCACATGACATGACATCACATGACATCACATGACATGACATGACATCACATGACATCACATCACATGACATCACATGACATCACATGACATCACATCACATGACATGACATCACATGACATCACATGACATGACATCACATGACATGACATCACATGACATGACATCACATGACATCACATGACATCACATCACATGACATCACATGACATCACATGACATGACATCACATGACATCACATGACATGACATCACATGACATCACATGACATCACATCACATGACATGACATCACATGACATCACATGACATCACATGACATCACATCACATGACATGACATCACATCACATGACATCACATGACATGACATCACATGACATCACATGACATCACATGACATCACATCACATGACATCACATGACATTACATCACATGACATCACATGACATCACATGACATCACATGACATGACATCACATGACATCACATTACATCACATGATATGACATCACATGACATCACATGACATCACATGACATGACATCACATGACATCACATGACATGACATCACATGACATCACATGACATCACATGACATGACATCACATGACATCACATGACATGACATCACATGACATCACATGACATGACATCACATGACATCACATCACATGACATCACATGACATCACATGACATCACATGACATCACATGACATCACATGACATGACATCACATGACATCACATGACATGACATCACATGACATCACATGACATCACATCACATGACATCACATGACATCACATGACATCACATGACATGACATCACATGACATCACATGACATCACATGACATCACATGACATGACATCACATGACATCACATCACATCACATGACATGACATCACATGACATCACATGACATCACATCACATGACATCACATGACATCACATTACATCACATCACATGACATCACATGACATCACATCACATGACATTACATCACATCACATGACATCACATCACATGACATTACATGACATCACATCACATGACATCACATGACATCACATTACATCACATGACATCACATGACATCACATCACATGACATTACATCACATCACATGACATGACATCACATCACATGACATTACATCACATTACATCACATGACATCACATGACATCACATGACATCACATCACATGACATTACATCACATGACATCACATCACATCACATGACATGACATCACATGACATCACATGACATGACATCACATGACATCACATCACATCACATGACATGACATCACATGACATGACATCACATGACATCACATGACATCACATCACATCACATGACATCACATCACATGACATTACATCACATCACATGACATGACATCACATGACATTACATGACATCACATGACATCACATCACATGACATCACATGACATCACATTACATCACATGACATCACATGACATCACATCACATGACATTACATCACATCACATGACATGACATCACATGACATTACATCACATGACATCACATGACATCACATGACATCACATCACATGACATCACATGACATCACATGACATCACATCACATGACATCACATCACATGACATTACATCACATCACATGACATGACATCACATCACATCACATGACATCACATCACATGACATCACATGACATCACATGACATCACATCACATGACATCACATGACATCACATTACATCACATCACATGACATCACATGACATCACATCACATGACATTACATGACATCACATCACATGACATTACATCACATGACATCACATGACATCACATCACATGACATCACATTACATGACATCACATGACATCACATCACATGACATCACATCACATGACATTACATCACATCACATGACATGACATCACATCACATCACATGACATCACATCACATGACATCACATGACATCACATGACATCACATCACATGACATCACATGACATCACATGACATCACATCACATGACATTACATGACATCACATCACATGACATTACATCACATGACATCACATGACATCACATCACATGACATCACATCACATGACATCACATCACATGACATTACATGACATCACATCACATGACATGACATCACATGACATCACATCACATGACATCACATGACATCACATCACATGACATTACATGACATCACATCACATCACATGACATCACATGACATCACATGACATCACATCACATGACATCACATGACATCACATTACATCACATCACATGACATCACATGACATCACATCACATGACATCACATTACATGACATCACATGACATCACATGACATCACATGACATCACATGACATCACATCACATGACATCACATCACATCACATTACATGACATCACATGACATCACATGACATCACATCACATGACATCACATGACATCACATTACATGACATCACATGACATCACATGACATCACATCACATTACATCACATCACATGACATCACATGACATCACATGACATTACATCACATGACATTACATCACATGACATTACATCACATCACATGACATGACATTACATCACATGACATTACATCACATGACATTACATCACATGACATGACATGACATCACATCACATGACATGACATCACATGACTTGTTAGACGCCTTTATCCAAAGCGACTCACATACTCAGCACTGAGGACACTCCCCACAGGAGCACTTTGGGGTGAAGGGTCTCAGGGACACAACGACATGCTGACTGCAGTGGGGTTTGAACCTGTGACCCCTGATCCAACACCAATCCACTGCGCCACAAGCCTCCTGCTCCCCGTGTGTTTTCTCCTTTGATCTGTGTTTCTGTTGCTGCTCTAACGTCTGAGCTTTACTAAGGTCCGTCTGATCGGATGATGAGACTCTGTCGTTCCTTTATCGCCCAAAGTCACAACTAAACCTCAAAGCGACTAAAAGAGATGCAAAAGACACTAAAGTGATGAAGCTGGCGCAATAAACTACAAAGCTATAGAAAACTACAAAAATGAATATGCAAAAGGCCTAAAAAAAAGCTACTTAGATTCTCAAACAACTTCAAAGAGATACAATGAGAACTACAAGCAGTGACAAAAAGAACTACAAAGATGGGGGAAATAACTATGAGAGTTACTATAGAGTGGCGAAGTCACGCCCATCTACTTCCGGTCCATGGGACCTTATTTCTGAATAATAATGCATTGAAGTCAATGGAGAGAGAAAACGTATCTTTCGATCCCGTTTGAATTGTGCCATGAATTACACATATGATGTTTGTTCATCTTTAAAATCATTTCCAGGTCAAAAAAGTCACAGTTTTTCTTAAAACTGTTGAAATATAAGACTATGAAAAATACGCAACTAGAAAGACTACAAATCCCAGAGTCGCGTGAGTGATGTCACAACTGTTTTCCTCCACTGAGAGATAGCTAAGATCAGCGCCATATAGATAGAATCTATCTATATGGCGCTGGCTAAGATAAGATCACCTTAACAAGATGCCTGTGTGCTTAGTACCAGGCTGTAATCATACCAGCAATGGGTCTTGCTCGTTCTTTCGCTTCCTGTCTGATGAAAGGACCAGGAGTGGCTGGATCAAGTTAGCTACCTAGCTAGTAGCTAGCACGTTAGTTAGCATGACAGCCTTGTCATTTTTATTAGCCTTAACATGAAGTAACATTAAGTAACCCAACATGTTAAACAGTAAGAGTAGTAGTCATATTTCGTGAACCTTTTGAAGAGTACTGTCACCGGTGTGATCGTTCTATAATACACCATTTAAGCCCGGGGGAGAAATGCTAACGCTACATTAGCATCTGCGATCTGTTCTACTTCACGCTATCTGCACTAAAGGTTGACATTAAACATTAAAAAGACCAGGCAGTTCAGAGAGAATCAAAGGAAGGCAGCTCTGCATGACGTTCCTCTGGACGTGTTTCATTGTGGTGATAGTGAGGGTGAGAGGGTGATAGTGAGGGTGAGAGGGTGATAGTGAGGGTGAGGGTGATAGTGAGGGTGATAGTGAGGTTGAGAGGCGGTGCCTAGATGAGGTGTAGGGTGAGGAGGGTGATAGTGAGTGTGATAGTGAGGGTGATAGTGAGGGTGATAGTGAATGGTGATAGGGTGGATAGTGAGGGTGCTAGTGAGGGTGAGAGGTGTGACTAGTGATGGTTGATAGGGTGAGCGTGGAGGTGATTAGTGAGGGTGATATGAGGCGGTGATAGTGAGGGTGATAGGGTCGATAGTGAGGGTGAGAGGGTGATAGTGAGGGTGTGATAGTGATGGTGATAGGGTGATAGTGAGGGTGAGAGGGTGATAGTGAGGGTGAGAGGGTGGGATAGTGAGGGTGATAGGGTGATAGTGAGGGTGATAGTGATGGTGATAGGGTGATGATGGTGATAGGGTGATTGATTTTGTGATGGGAGTGATAGTGAGGGTGAGAGGGTGATAGTGATGGTGATAGTGAGGGTGATAGGGTGATGGTGATAGGGTGATAGTGATGGTGATAGGGTGATAGTGAGGGTGAGAGGGTGATAGTGATGGTGATAGGGTGATGGTGATAGGGTGATAGTGATGGTGATAGGGTGATAGTGAGGGTGAGAGGGTGATAGTAGGGTGATAGTGATGGTGATAGGGTGATGGTGATAGGGTGATAGTGATGGTGATAGGGTGATAGTGAGGGTGAGAGGTGATAGTGAGGGTGAGAGGGTGATAGTGAGGGTGATGAGAGGGTGATAGTGAGGGTGAGAGGGTGTGATAGTGAGGGGTGATAGTGATGGTGATAGGGTGATAGTGAGGGTGAGAGGGTGATAGGGGGTGAGAGGGTGATAGTGATGTGATAGTGATAGGGTGATAGTGAGGGTGAGAGGGTGATAGTGAGGGTGAGAGGGTGATAGTGAGGGTGATAGTGATGGTGATAGGGGATAGTGAGGGTGAGAGGGTGATAGTGAGGGGTGAGCGGGTGATAGTGAGGGTGATGTGATGGTGATAGGGTGATAGTGAGGGTGATAGGGTGATAGTGAGGGTGAGAGGGTGTGATAGTGAGGGTGATAGTGAGGGTGATAGGGTGATGGTGAGAGGGTGATAGTGATGGTGATAGGGTGATAGTGAGGGTGATAGGGTGATAGTGAGGGTGATAGGGTGATAGTGATGGTGATAGGGTGATAGTGATGGTGATAGGGTGATAGTGAGGGTGATAGTGATGGTGATAGGGTGATAGTGAGGGTGATGAGGGGTGATAGTGAGGGTGAGAGGGTGATAGTGAGGGTGATAGGGTGATGTGATGGTGATAGGGTGTGAGAGTGATGGTGATAGGGTGAGTGAGGGTGATAGTGAGGGTGATAGGGTGATAGTGATGGTGATAGGGTGTGATAGTGATGGTGATAGGGTGATAGTGAGGGTGATAGTGAGGGTGATAGGGTGATAGTGAGGGTGAGAGGGTGATAGTGAGGGTGATAGTGAGGGTGATAGGGTGATGGTGATAGGGTGATAGTGATGGTGATAGGTGATAGTGAGGGTGATAGGGTGATAGTGAGGGTGATAGGGTGATAGTGATGGTGATAGGGTGATAGTGATGGTGATAGGGTGATAGTGAGGGTGATAGGGTGATAGTGATGGTGATAGGGTGATAGTGAGGGTGATAGTGCGGGTGATAGTGAGGGTGATAGGGTGATAGTGAGGGTGAGAGGGTGATAGTGAGGGTGATAGTGAGGGTGATAGGGTGATGGTGATAGGGTGATAGTGATGGTGATAGGGTGATAGTGATGGTGATAGGGTGATAGTGATGGTGATAGGGTGATGGTGATAGGGTGATAGTGATGGTGATAGGGTGATAGTGATGGTGATAGGGTGATAGTGATGGTGATAGGGTGATAGTGAGGGTGATAGTGATGGTGATAGGGTGATGGTGATAGGGTGATAGTGATGGTGAGAGGGTGATAGTGAGGGTGAGAGGGTGATAGTGAGGGTGAGAGGGTGAGAGTGAGGGTGATGGGTGAGAGGGTGATAGTGAGGGTGATAGTGTGATGGTGAGGGTGAGAGGGTGATAGTGAGGGTGAGAGGGTGATAGTGAGGGTGAGAGGGTGATAGTGGGGGTGAGAGGGTGATAGTGAGGGTGAGAGGGTGATAGTGAGGGTGATAGGGTGATAGTGAGGGTGATAGTGATGGTGATAGGGTGATGGTGATAGGGTGATAGTGATGGTGATAGGGTGATAGTGATGGTGATAGGGTGATAGTGAGGGTGAGGGGGTGATAGTGAGGGTAGGCAATCCCTTGTTTACCAAGACAGTAGTCGTTCATTGAGCGTTTCACACAAACAAATATGTAACTTCACAGTTTTACGACACATTTAATTTTTTTGAATTGCAAAATGATCTTTTAAATTGACGAACATCATATGTGTAATTCGTGGCACAATTCAAACGGGATCGAAAGATAATCTTTCTCTCTCCATTGACTTCAATACATACTAGGCTTGTTTGAGACAAGCGAGACCTGCGCAGTTGCGATCAACGTCTTGCTCGTGCGTTGCATGATGGTTAGTCATTTTGTCCGACTTGCTCTGGAGGCTCGCGGGACAAAGACGCCCGCAGCCTTGAGAGCGCGGCGAGGCGGCGCAGTTCCTCTCCACGGGCTGCGGAAGCTAAATGCTTGATGGGAAACGACACGCTGGTATCTCGAGCTGAGCGCTCATTGGTGGATTTTACCCCGTGCTGCTGATGAAGCTCTCCCATTGGCTCGGCAAAAGTTTGTTGTTGTTTTGTGTCAGTTTTACGTCGCCACATCCATTCCCATTTTTCATCATTGTTCCACAATATTTTTCATCATGAAATTAATATCCATATATTTGATACTATACTTGCTCTGCTTACCGTTTCATACTTTATATATCTTAGCATATTCATACACACTGTTCATACTGCTCTCAGGCTGCTGTGTGTATCTAGTGTATTAATTAACACACTGTTCATGACTGCCTCTCAGGCTGCTGTGTGTTATCTAGTGTATTAATCACACTGTTCATACTGCTCTCAGGCTGCTGTGTGTATCTAGTGTATTAATACACACTGTTCATACTGCTCTACAGGCTGCTGTGTGTATCTAGTGTATTAATACACACTGTTCATACTGCTCTCAGGTGCTGTGTGTATCTAGTGTATTAATACACACTGTTCATACTGCTCTCAGGCTGCTGTGCGTATCTAGTGTCTTAATACACACTGTTCATACTGCCCTCAGGCTGCTGTGTGTATCTAGTGTATTACTACACACTGTTCATACTGCTCTCAGGCTGCTGTGTGTATCTAGTGTATTAATACACACTGTTCATACTGCTCTCAGGCTGCTGTGTGTATCTAGTGTATTAATACACACTGTTCATACTGCTCTCAGGCTGCTGTGTGTATCTAGTGTATTAATACACACTGTTCATACTGCTCTCAGGCTGCTGTGTGTATCTAGTGTATTCATACACACTGTTCATACTGCTCTCAGGCTGCTGTGTGTATCTAGTGTATTAATACACACTGTTCATACTGCTCAAGGCTGCTGTGTGTATCTAGTGTATTAATACACACTGTTCATACTGCTCTCAGGCTGCTGTGTGTATCTAGTGTATTAATACACACTGTTCATACTGCTCTCAGGCTGCTGTGTGTATCTAGTGTATTAATACACACTGTTCATACTGCTCACAGGCTGCTGTGTGTATCTAGTGTATTAATACACACTGTTCATACTGCTCTCAGGCTGCTGTGTGTATCTAGTGTATTCATACACACTGTTCATACTGCTCTCAGGCTGCTGTGTGTATCTAGTGTATTAATACACACTGTTCATACTGCTCTCAGGCTGCTGTGTGTATCTAGTGTATTAATACACACTGTTCATACTGCTCACAGGCTGCTGTGTGTATCTAGTGTATTAATACACACTGTTCATACTGCTCACAGGCTGCTGTGTGTATCTAGTGTATTAATACACACTGTTCATACTGCTCTCAGGCTGCTGTGTGGTATCTAGTGTATTAATACACACTGTTCATACTGCTCTCAGGCTGCTGTGTGTATCTAGTGTATTAATACACACTGTTCATACTGCTCATCAGGCTGCTGTGTGTATCTAGTGTATTAATACACACTGTTCATACTGCTCTCAGGCTGCTGTGTGTATCTAGTGTATTAATACACACTGTTCATACTGCTCACAGGCTGCTGTGTGTATCTAGTGTATTAATACACACTGTTCATACTGCTCACAGGCTGCTGTGTGTATCTAGTGTATTAATACACACTGTTCATACTGCTCTACAGGCTGCTGTGTGTATCTAGTGTATTAATACACACTGTTCATACTGCTCACAGGCTGCTGTGTGTATCTAGTGTATTAATACACACTGTTCATACTGCTCTCAGGCTTGCTGTGTGTATCTAGTGTATTAATACACACTGTTCATACTGCTCACAGGCTGCTGTGTGTATCTAGTGTATTAATACACACTGTTCATACTGCTCTCAGGCTGCTGTGTGTATCTAGTGTATTAATACACACTGTTCATACTGCTCTCAGGCTGCTGTGTGTATCTAGTGTATTAATACACACTGTTCATACTGCTCTCAGGCTGCTGTGTGTATCTAGTGTATTAATACACACTGTTCATACTGCTCTCAGGCTGCTGTGTGTATCTAGTGTATTAATACACACTGTTCATACTGCTCTCAGGCTGCTGTGTGTATCTAGTGTATTAATACACACTGTTCATACTGCTCTCAGGCTGCTGTGTGTATCTAGTGTATTAATACACACTGTTCATACTGCTCTCAGGCTGCTGTGTGTATCTAGTGTATTAATACACACTGTTCATACTGCTCTCAGGCTGCTGTGTGTATCTAGTGTATTAATACACACTGTTCATACTGCTCTCAGGCTGCTGTGTGTATCTAGTGTATTAATACACACTGTTCATACTGCTCATCAGGCTGCTGTGTGTATCTAGTGTATTAATACACACTGTTCATACTGCTCTCAGGCTGCTGTGTGTATCTAGTGTATTAATACACACTGTTCATACTGCTCACAGGCTGCTGTGTGTATCTAGTGTATTAATACACACTGTTCATACTGCTCTCAGGCTGCTGTGTGTATCTAGTGTATTAATACACACTGTTCATACTGCTCACAGGCTGCTGTGTGTATCTAGTGTATTAATACACACTGTTCATACTGCTCACAGGCTGCTGTGTGTATCTAGTGTATTAATACACACTGTTCATACTGCTCACAGGCTGCTGTGTGTATCTAGTGTATTAATACACACTGTTCATACTGCTCTCAGGCTGCTGTGTGTATCTAGTGTATTAATACACACTGTTCATACTGCTCACAGGCTGCTGTGTGTATCTAGTGTATTAATACACACTGTTCATACTGCTCTACGGCTGCTGTGTGTATCTAGTGTATTAATACACACTGTTCATACTGCTCTACAGGCTGCTGTGTGTATCTAGTGTATTAATACACACTGTTCATACTGCTCACAGGCTGCTGTGTGTATCTAGTGTATTAATACACACTGTTCATACTGCTCTCAGGCTGCTGTGTGTATCTAGTGTATTAATACACACTGTTCATACTGCTCTCAGGCTGCTGTGTGTATCTAGTGTATTAATACACACTGTTCATACTGCTCACAGGCTGCTGTGTGTATCTAGTGTATTAATACACACTGTTCATACTGCTCACAGGCTGCTGTGTGTATCTAGTGTATTAATACACACTGTTCATACTGCTCTCAGGCTGCTGTGTGTATCTAGTGTATTAATACACACTGTTCATACTGCTCTCAGGCTGCTGTGTGTATCTAGTGTATTAATACACACTGTTCATACTGCTCTCAGGCTGCTGTGTGTATCTAGTGTATTAATACACACTGTTCATACTGCTCACAGGCTGCTGTGTATATCTAGTGTATTAATACACACTGTTCATACTGCTCACAGGCTGCTGTGTGTATCTAGTGTATTAATACACACTGTTCATACTGCTCACAGGCTGCTGTGTATATCTAGTGTATTAATACACACTGTTCATACTGCTCACAGGCTGCTGTGTAGTATCTAGTGTATTAATACACACTGTTCATACTGCTCACAGGCTGTGCTGTGTATCTAAGTGTATTAAATACACACTGTTCATACTGCTCATCAAGGCTGCTGTGTGTATCTAGTGTATTAATACACACTGTTTCATACTGCTCTCAGGCTGCTGTGTGTATCTAGTGTATTAATACACACTGTTCATACTGCTCACAGGCTGCTGTGTGTATCTAGTGTATTAATACACACTGTTCATACTGCTCACAGGCTGCTGTGTATATCTAGTGTATTAATACACACTGTTCATACTGCTCACAGGCTGCTGTGTAGTATCTAGTGTATTAATACACACTGTTCATACTGCTCCAGGCTGCTGTGTGTATCTAGTGTATTAATACACACTGTTCATACTGCTCACAGGCTGCTGTGTGTATCTAGTGTATTAATACACACTGTTCATACTGCTCTCAGGCTGCTGTGTGTAGTTCTAGTGTATTAATACACACTGTTCATACTGCTCACAGGCTGCTGTGTGTATCTAGTGTATTAATACACACTGTTCATACTGCTCACAGGCTGCTGTGTGTATCTAGTGTATTAATACACACTGTTCATACTGCTCACAGGCTGCTGTGTGTATCTAGTGTATTAATACACACTGTTCATACTGCTCTCAGGCTGCTGTGTATATCTAGTGTATTAATACACACTGTTCATACTGCTCTCAGGCTGCTGTGTGTATCTAGTGTATTAATACACACTGTTCATACTGCTCTCAGGCTGCTGTGTGTATCTAGTGTATTAATACACACTGTTCATACTGCTCACAGGCTGCTGTGTTATCTAGTGTATTAATACACACTGTTCATACTGCTCACAGGCTGCTGTGTGTATCTAGTGTATTAATACACACTGTTCATACTGCTCTCAGGCTGCTGTGTGTATCTAGTGTATTAATACACACTGTTCATACTGCCTACAGGCTGCTGTGTGTATCTAGTGTATTAATACACACTGTTCATACTGCTCACAGGCTGCTGTGTGTATCTAGTGTATTAATACACACTGTTCATACTGCTCACAGGCTGCTGTGTGTATCTAGTGTATTAATACACACTGTTCATACTGCTCACAGGCTGCTGTGTGTATCTAGTGTATTAATACACACTGTTCATACTGCTCACAGGCTGCTGTGTGTATCTAGTGTATTAATACACACTGTTCATACTGCTCTCAGGCTGCTGTGTATATCTAGTGTATTAATACACACTGTTCATACTGCTCACAGGCTGCTGTGTGTATCTAGTGTATTAATACACACTGTTCATACTGCTCACAGGCTGCTGTGTGTATCTAGTGTATTAATACACACTGTTCATACTGCTCACAGGCTGCTGTGTGTATCTAGTGTATTAATACACACTGTTCATACTGCTCTCAGGCTGCTGTGTGTATCTAGTGTATTAATACACACTGTTCATACTGCTCAGGCTGCTGTGTGTATCTAGTGTATTAATACACACTGTTCATACTGCTCACAGGCTGCTGTGTGTATCTAGTGTATTAATACACACTGTTCATACTGCTCTCAGGCTGCTGTGTGTATCTAGTGTATTAATACACACTGTTCATACTGCTCAGGCTGCTGTGTGTATCTAGTGTATTAATACACACTGTTCATACTGCTCACAGGCTGCTGTGTGTATCTAGTGTATTAATACACACTGTTCATACTGCTCACAGGCTGCTGTGTGTATCTAGTGTATTAATACACACTGTTCATACTGCTCACAGGCTGCTGTGTGTATCTAGTGTATTCATACACACTGTTCATACTGCTCACAGGCTGCTGTGTGTATCTAGTGTATTAATACACACTGTTCATACTGCTCACAGGCTGCTGTGTGTATCTAGTGTATTCATACACACTGTTCATACTGCTCACAGGCTGCTGTGTGTATCTAGTGTATTAATACACACTGTTCATACTGCTCACAGGCTGCTGTGTGTATCTAGTGTATTCATACCCCTCACTGTTTATTCATCATTCAATTAATTCTATATTTTATTCTGTAGATTGTGTACATTACTTTTCACTTCACTGCTTGTTGCACCTGGTTAGAAGCTAAACTGCATGTCGTTGTCTCCTGTAATCTGTGCAATAACAATAAAGTTGAATCTAATCTTGAGCAGGAACAAATGTATTTACTTAGTACATATCTGACATTAACGATTAAACACATGTGTGCATTCTTTATAAATGCAAACCGAGTCAAGCCGACTCCGGAGGTGGCGGTATGCACCTTCAAGCTGTTTGCAATCCGCCAAAAACCCGAGAGAAGAAGAAGATGAAGAAGAAGCCGACTCCGAGCTGTCTGACTTCAGGCGAGCTTTCTGAGACCTCCCCCGGCTGCGATCGGCTATTCTCGTCTACTTTCGAGGCGAGCCGCAACGCGTCTCAAACAAGCCTACTTTTTCCTAAATAAGGTCCCATGGAGGTCCACCGGAAGGGGAGGGACTTCGCCACTCTATAAGAACTACAAGCAGTTACATAAAGAACTACAAAGATGGGAAATAACTAAGAGAGTCACAATAAGAACTACAAGCAGTTACATAAAGAACTACAAAGATGGGAAATAACTAAGAGAGTTACAATAAGAACTACAAGCAGTTACATAAAGAACTACAAAGATGGGAAAATAACTAAGAGAGTTACAATAAGAACTACAAGCAGTTACATAAAGAACTACAAAGATGGGAAATAACTAAGAGTTACAATAAGAACTACAAGCAGTTACATAAAGAACTACAAAGATGGGAAATAACTAAGAGAGTCACAATAAGAACTACAAGCAGTTACATAAAGAACTACAAAGATGGGAATAACTAAGAGAGTTACAATAAGAACTACAAGCAGTTACATAAAGAACTACAAAGATGGGAAATAACTAAGAGAGTCACAATAAGAACTACAAGCAGTTACATAAAGAACTACAAAGATGGGGAATAACTAAGAGTTACAATAAGAACTACAAGTAGTTACATAAAGAACTACAAAGATGGAGAATAACTAAGAGAGTTACAATAAGAACTACAAGCAGTTACAAAAGAACTACAAAGATGGGAGAATAACTAAGAGAGTCACAATAAGAACTACAAGCAGTTACATAAAGAACTACAAAGATGGGGAATAACTAAGAGAGTCACAATAAGAACTACAAGCAGTTACATAAAGAACTACAAAGATGGGGAATAACTAAGAGAGTTACAATAAGAACTACAAGCAGTTACATAAAGAACTACAAAGATGGGAAATAACTAAGAGAGTTACAATAAGAACTACAAGCAGTTACATAAAGAACTACAAAGATGGAGAATAACTAAGAGTTACAATAAGAACTACAAGCAGTTACATAAAGAACTACAAAGATGGGGAATAACTAAGAGAGTTACAATAAGAACTACAAGCAGTTACATAAAGAACTACAAAG